>NW_024879515.1:0-13536 GCF_009819885.2 Catharus ustulatus
GGCCGGCTCCGGCGGCGGCGGCGGCGGCGGCGGCGGCGCGGGGACGGCCGGGGACAATCGGCTGGCGCTGCCGGCGCTGGAGAGGGAGCACCTGGACAGGTACGCGGCGCTGGCCGCGCACTACGGCGGCCCCGCGGCGGCGCTGGGCTGCGGGAAGACGCCGCTGCTCAACTCGGTGCACGAGCCGCTGCTCTTCAAGAGCCCCTCCAAGGAGAACGTGCAGGAGACGCAGATTTGAGATCCGGGGAGGGGGTTTGGGGGCCATTCTGAGCGTCCCGCTCCTCGTGGAAAATGAACGGAGAAGGAAAAATCCGCGATGGGAATCGGCGCCCGCACGGCCGGGAAGAGGGGGAAGGAATTGGGGGGGTCGGAGGGGAGGGGTGAGGAAATGGGGGAGACTCTGAGGAATGGGGGTCCCCCCAAAAAATGGGGGAGCACTGGAAAAAACTTGGGGGGACTCTGGAGGAATGGGGGAGAAACCCCCAAAAAAATGTGGGGGAGACTCTGGAAAAAATGTGGGGGAGAAACCCCTAAAAAATGTGGGGGAGACGCTGGAAAAAAATGGGGAAGACTCTGGAAAAATGGGGGAGACCCCCAGAAAAACTGTGGGGGAGAAACCTCAAAAAAATTTGGGGGGACTCTGAAAAAAAGGGGGAGACCCCTGGAAAAAATGGGGAAACTCCTGGAAAAAATGTGGGAGAGAAACCCCAAAAAATTTGGGGGAGACTCTGGAAAAATGAGGGAGAAACCCCCAAAAAAATGTGGGGGAGACTCTGAGGAATGAGGGGGAAAAAAATCCCAAAAATGGGGGGGAAACCCCTGAAAAATCTGGGGGAAAAACCTCAAAAAAAAAAGTGGGAGAATCCCCAAAAATTTGTGAGAAATGGGGAGGAACACCCCAAAAACTGAGAGAGACTCTGGAAAAAAAATGGGGGGGAAAATATTGTAAAAAATGGGGAAAACCCCTAAAAAAATGAGGGAGAGACTCCAAAAAATTGGGGAGAAAACCCCTAAAAATGTGGGAAAAATCCCTAAAAATTTGGGGGGAAAATCCCTAAAATTTGGGGAGAAAATCCCTAAAAATGTGGAGGACACTTTGAAAAATGTGAAGAAAAATATCCCCAAAAAAATGTGGGGGGAAACCCCAAAAAAATGCAGAGGAAACCCCAAAAAAATGAGGAGAAAAAAACTCCAAAAATGGGGAGGAAAACCCAAAAAGTGGGAGGAAAAAAAAAACTAAAAATGAGGAGAAAAAAACTCAAAAAATGGGGAGAGAACCCAAAAAAATCTGGGGGAATCCTCTAAAATTTGGGGAAAAACCTCAAAAAAAATGGAGGAAAACCCCAAAAAAAAAAAAACAATGGAGGGAACCCCCCCAAAAATGGAGGAAAACCCCAAAAAATGAGAAGAAAACCCCAAAAAATGAGGAGAAAACCCCAAAAATGAAGAGGAAAAACCCCAAAAAAATTTAGGGGACCCCCCCTGGAACTGCGGACCTGGAGGAAAAACCCCCCCAAAAAAATTGGGGGACCCCCTAAAAAATGAGGGGGGACCCCCAAAAAATGAGAACTGTGGACTCAGAGCTGAAGAATCCCCCAAAAATGAGGGGGAACCCCCCCAAAAATGGGGGTGGGACCCCCAAAAAAACCACGGACTCGGAGCTGAACCCCCCCCCCAAAATAATTTTGGGGTTCGGGACCCCCCCCCGGAGCTGCGGGAATGAAGAGGAGCCCCCCAAAAATGGGGGGGGACCCCCAAAAAAAAATCACGGACTTGGAGCTGAACCCCCCCCCAAAAAAAAAAAAAAAATTTGGGGTGCGGGACCCCCCCCCCCCCAAACCTGCGGACTTGGAACCTCCCAAAAATAGGGGAGGGAATTTGGGGACCCCCCCCCAAAAAAAAAAAAAAAAATTGGGATTTGAGACCCTCCTCCCAAAAAATAAAAAAAAAATTGGGTTGGGAATCCCCCCCCAAAAAAATTGAGATTTGGATCGTTCCAAAATGGAGGAAAAATGGGGGGGACCCCAAAAATGAGGGGGATCCCCCCCCAAAAAAATTGGAATTTGGATTTGTCCCAAAATTTGGGGGACCCCAAAATCTCAAATTTGACCCCAAAAATGAGGTGAGACCCCAAATTTAACCCTAAAAATTGGGTAGAAAAACCAAAAATTGACTCCAAAAATGAGGGGAGACCCCAAAATCGACCCCAAAATCCCAAATTCGACCCCAAAAATTTTGAGGACCCCAAAATCCCAAATTCAACCCCAAAAATTGGGTGGAAAAACCAAAAAATGACCCCAAAAAACGGGTGGAAAAAACAAAAATTGACCCCAAAAATGAGGTGGGGACCCCAAAAATTGACCCCAAAACCCCAAATTCCACCTCAAAAATTTGAGGACCCCAAAACCCCAAATTCGATCCCAAAAATTGGATGGAAAAACCAAAAATTGACCCCAAAAATGGGGTGGAGACCCCAAATTTAACCCCAAATTGACCCCAAAATCCCAAAATTTAACCCCAAAAATGGGGGTTGGACCCCAAATTTAACCCTAAAAATTGACCCCAATTATTGGGGGAACCCCAAATTCCATCCAAAAATTTTGAGGACCCAAAAATCCCAAATTCGACCCCAAAAATCGGGTGGAAAAACCAAAAATTGACCCCAAAAATGAGGTGGGGACCCCAAATTCGACCCCAAAATCCCAAATTCGACCCCAAAATTGGGGGTGAGGACCCCAAATTTAACCCCAAAAATTCGAGGACCCCAAATTCGATCCCAAAAATTTTGAGGACCTCAAAATCCCAAATTCCACCCCAAAAATGGGGTGAGGACTCCAAATTTAACCCTAAAAATTGACCCCAATTATTGGGGGAACCCCAAATTCGACCCCAAAAATTTGAGGACCCCAAAATCCCAAATTCGACCCCAAAAATGGGGTGGAAAAACCAAAAATTGACCCCAAAAATTAAGTGTGACCCCCAAATTCCACCCCAAAAATTTGAGGACCCCAAATTTGACCCCAAAATTGACCCCAAAATCCCAAAATTTACCCCAAAAATGAGGTGGGACCCGAAATTCTATCCCAAAAATTTGAGGACCCCAAAACCCCAAATTCCACCCCAAAAATTGAGTGGAAAAACCAAAAATTGACCCCAAAAATGGGGGTTGGACCCCAAATTTAACCCCAAAAATTGACCCCAATTATTGGGGGAACCCCAAATTCGACCCCAAATATTTGAGGACCCCAAAATCCCAAATTGGACCCCAAAAATTGAGTGGAAAAACCAAAAAATGACCCCAAAAATGGGGTGGAAAAACCAAAAATTGACACCAAAAATTTTGAGGACCCCAAAATCCCAAAATTGACCCCAAAAATGGGGTGGGGATTCCAAATTCCACCCCAAAAATTTGAGGACCCCAAAATCCCAAATTGGACCACAAAACTTGGGTGGAAAAAACAAAAAATGACCCCAAAAATGGGGTGGGGACCCCAAAAATTGACCCCAAAATTGATCCCAAAATCCCAAATTTAACTCCAAAAAAGGGAGGTTGGACCCCAAATTTAACCTCAAAAATCGACCCCAAATTATTGGGGGAACCCCAAATTCGACCCCAAAATTGACCCCAAAATCCCAAAATTGACCCCAAAAATGGGGTGGGGATTCCAAATTCGACCCCAAAAATTTTGAGGACCCCAAAATCCCAAATTCCACCCCAAAAATGGGATGAGGACCCAAAATTTAACCCTAAAAATTGGGTGGAAAAACCAAAAATTGACCCCAAAAATGGAGTGGGAACCCCAAAAACGACCCCAAAATTGACCCCAAAATCCCAAATTCGACCCCAAAAATTGGGTGGAAAAAACCAAAAATTGACTCCAAAAATGAGGTGGACACTCCAAAATCGACCCCAAAAAATTTGAGGACCCCAAAATCCCAAATTCGACCCCAAAAATTGGGTGGAAAAAAACAAAAATTTACCCCAAAAATGGGGTGGAGACCCCAAATTTCACCCAAAATTGACCCAAAATCCCAAATTCAACCCCAAAATTTTTGAGGACCCCAAAACCTCGAATTTGACCCCAAAAATGGGGGTTGGACCCCAAATTAAACCCTAAAATTGACCCCGATTATTGGGGGAACCCGAAATTCGACCCCAAAATTGACCCCAAAATCCCAAAATTGACCCCAAAAATGGGGTGGAGACTCCAAATTCGACCCCAAAAATTTGAGGACCCCAAAATCCCAAATTCGACCCCAAAAATGGGGTGGAAAAAACAAAAATTGACCCCAAAAATGGGGTGGAGACCCCAAATTCGACCCCAAAATTGACCCAAAATCCCAAAATTTACCCCAAAAATGGGGGTTGGACCCCAAATTTAACCCTAAAATTCGAGGACCCCAAATTCCACCCCAAAATTTTGAGGACCCCAAAATCCCAAATTCGACCCCAAAAATGGGGTGGGGACCCCAAATTTAACCCTAAAAATTGACCCCAATTATTGGGGGAACCCCAAATTCCACCCCAAAAATTGACCCCAAAATCCCAAAATTGACCCCAAAAATGGGGTGGGAACCCCAAAAACGACCCTAAAATTGACCCCAGAACCCCAAATTCGACCCCAAAAATTTGAGGACCCCAAAATTCCAAATTCGACCCCAAAAATGGGGTGGAAAAACCAAAAATTGACCCCAAAAATGGGGTGGGAACCCCAAAAACGACCCCAAAATTGATCCCAAAATCCCAAAATTTACCCCAAAAAATGAGGTGGGGATTCCAAATTCGACCCCAAAAATTTGAGGACCCCAAAATCCCAAATTCGACCCCAAAAATTGGGTGGGATCCCCAAAAATTGACCCCAAAATTGACCCCAAAATCCCAAAATTTAACCCCAAAAAAGGGGGTTGGACCCCAAATTTAACCCTAAAAATTCGAGGACCCCAAATTCGATCCCAAAATTTTGAGGACCTCAAAATCCCAAATTCGACCTCAAAAATGGGGTGGAAAAACCAAAAATTGACCCCAAAAATGAGGTGAGGACCCCAAAAATTGACCCCAAAATTGACCCCAAAATCCCAAATTCGACCCCAAAATTGACCCCAAAATCCCGAATTCGACCCCAAAAATGGGGGTTGGACCCCAAATTTAACCCTAAAAATTGACCCCAATTATTGGGGGAACCCCAAATTCCACCCCAAAAATTTGGGGAGGGGGTGGGGACACAAAGTGCAAAAGGGGGCGGGGGGGAGGGGGCGGGGGTGGGGGAGGGGCGGGTGGGGGGAGGGGAAATTTTTTAAATTCGCCGCGGCCGAAAAAAGCAAAAAAAAAGCGAAATTTTCCTACTTTAATAAAAAGCCAGCGGGTGTTTGTTTAGGGCCGGTTTTAGGGGGGTTTAGGGCCGGTTTTAAGGGGTTTAGGGCCGGTTTTAGCGGGGTTTAGGGCCGGTTTTAAGGGGTTTAGAACCGGTTTTAGGGGGGTTAGGGTCGGTTTTAAGGGGTTTAGGGTCGGTTTTAGGGGGGTTTAGGGCCGGTTTTAAGGGGTTTAGGGCCGGTTTTAGGGGGTTTAGGGTCGGTTTTAGGGGAAATTTTGGGTTTTTTGGGGGAGATTTGGGGTTTTGGTGGGGATTTGGGGTGGTTTTAGGGCGGTTTAAGAGGGGGTTTAGGGTGGGTTTAGGACGGGTTTAAGGGGTTTGGGGGTTTTAGGGGGTCTAGGATGGGATTTAGGGGGTTTAGGGCCGGTTTTAGGAGCTCTAGGGGATTTAGAGCCGGTTTTAGGAGGTTTGGGATGGGATTTAGGGGGTTTAGGATGGGATTAAGGGGGTTTGGGGGCAGTTTTGGGGGGTTTAAGGCCGGTTTTAGGGAGTTTAGGAGGTTTAGGATGGGTTTTACGGGTTTTAGGATGGGTTTGGGGTGGTTTTAGGGTGGGTTTAGGACGGATTTGAGGGATTTTGGGGGGGATTTTGGGGGGTTTAGGATGGGTTTTACGGGGTTTAGGATGGGATTTACGGGGTTTAGGATGGGATTTAAGGGGTTTAGGACGGGATTTAAGGGGTTTAGGACCGATTTTAGGGGATTTAGGGGGTTTAGGATGGGTTTTAGGGGTTTTAGGATGGGATTTAGAGGGGTTAGGATGGGTTTAAGGGGTTTTGGTGATGGTTTAGGATGGGTTTGAGGGGTTTGGGATGGTTTAGAATGGGATTTAGGGAGGTTAGGATGGGTTTAGGGGGCGTTGGAGATGATTTAGGACGGGTTTGAGGGATTTTGGGCGGGTTTTAGGGGATTTTGGGGGGTTTAGGATGGGATTTAAGGGGTTTAGGGCTGGTTTTAGGGGTTTTAGGATGGGATTAAGGGGGGTTAGGATGGGTTTAGGGGGGCTTTGGGGTGGTTTAGGATGGGTTTAAGGGGTTTTGGAGATGGTTTAGGACGGGTTTGAGGAGTTTTGGGGTGGTTTCAGGGGGCTTTGGGGTGGTTTAGGATGGGATTTAGGGGGTTTAGGGCCGGTTTTAGGGGTTTAGGATGGGTTTAGGGATAGTTTAGGATGGGTTTAGGGGATTCAGAATGGCATTAAGGGGATTTAGGATGGGTTTTAGGAGGTTTAGGATGGGTTTAGGGGGTTTTGGCTGGGTTTTATGGGGTTTAGGATGGGATTAAGGTGGTTTTAGGGCGGTTTAGGATGGGTTTGAGGGGTTTTAGGGGGCTTTGAGGTGATTTAGGATGGATTTAGGGCATTTAGAATGGGATTTAGGGGGTTTAGGAAGGGATTTAGTGGGTTTAGGGCCGGTTTTAGGGGGTTTAGGGTGGGTTTGGAGTGGTTTTAGGGGGCTTTGGGTGGTTTAGGATGGGATTAAGGGGGTTTAGGATGGGATTTAGGGGGTTTAGGATGGGTTTTGGGGTGATTTAGGATGAGTTTGAGGTATTTAGGACAGGTTTTAGGAGATTTAGGACGGGTTTAGGGGGGTTGGGGATGGCTTAGGATGGGTTTGGGTGGTTTAGGAAAAGTTTGGGTTGATTTAGGATGGGTTTGAGGGGTTTTGGGATGGGGTTGGGTGGTCTAGGACGGGTTTTAGGGCGGTTTTAGGAGGGGTTTGGGTGCTTTAGGATGAGTTTTAGGGTGTTTAGGATGGGTTTAAGGAATTTTGGGGTGGTTTAAGACGGGTTTGGGTTGATTCTAGGTTGGGTTTGTGGGGTTGGGAATGGTTTAGGATGGGTTTGGGTGGTTTAGGATAAGTTTGTGGTGATTTAGGATGGGCTTGGGTGGTTTTGGGGTGATTTTTTTAGTAGTTTGGGCTTGGTTTGGTGATTTAGGCCGGGTTTAGGCGGTTTAGGACGAGTTTGTAGGAGGTTTGGGGGGGCTTGGGGTGGTTTTAGGGTGAATTTTGTAGTTTGGGGGGTTTAGGAGGGGTTTTAGGTGGTTTAGGCTGGGTTTGGGGAGGTTTTAGGGCATCTGGGTTGGTTTTGGGGGGATTTAGGATGGGCTTTGTGGTGTTTTTTGTGCCTTTTTGGGCGTTTTTTGTGGTTTAGGCGATTTTGGGCCGGGATTAGGGAGATTTAGGTCGGGTTTGAGGTGGTTTGGGTGGTTTAGGACGGGTTTTGGGGCGTTTTGTGGTTTTGGAGTGGATTTAGGATGGGTTTAGAAAGGTTTGGGGTGGATTTAGGATGGGTTTGAGGGGTTTTGGGGCGATTTTGGGTTGGGTTTGTGTGGTTTAGGATTAAGCTTGGGGTGATTTAGGACGGGTTTGGGTGGTTTAGGACAGGCCTGGGTGGTTTAGGATGGGTCTGAGGGGTTTTGGGGTGAGGTTTAAGGTGGTTTGGGTGATTTAGGATGGGTTTAGGGTGCTTTAGAAAGCATTTTGGGGTGGTTTGGGTGATTTGGGGGTGGTTTAGGAGGGAGTTTAGGAGCTTTTGGGGCGATTTTTTGTGGTTTGGGTGGTTTAGGATGGGTTTAGGGTGGTTTAGGATGGGTTTGAGGAATTTGGGCGTGGTTTTAGAGAGGTTGGGGTGGGTTTAGGGTGGGTTAGGACAGGTTTGGGTGGTTTTAGTGTGGGTTTAGGGGATTTGGGGTGGTTTAGGATGGGCTTGGGATGGTTTTAGGGTGGTTTAGGATGGGTTTTGGGGTGGGTTTAGGAGGGTTTGTTTGGTTTAGGATGGGTTTGAGAGGTTCAGGATGGGTTTGAGGGTTTTGGGGTGGGTTAGGATGGGTTTAGGGGGGTTTTAGTGTGAGTTTAGGGGTGTTTGGGGTGTTTTAGGACAGGTTTGAGAGGTTTTAGGATGGGTTTAGGAGGGTTTGTTTGGTTTAGGATGCGTTTGAGAGGTTCAGGATGGGTTTGGGGATTTTGGAGTGGGTTTAGGGTAGTTTAGGACAGGTTTGGTTGGTTTTAGTGTGGGTTTAAGGGGGTTTAGGATGGTTTAGGATGGGCTTGGGATGGTTTTAGGGTGGTTTAGGATGGGTTTTAGGGTGGGTTTAGGAGGATTTGTGTGGTTTAGGATGGGTTTGAGGGTTTTGGGGTGGGTTTGGGTGGTTTTAGGATGGGTTTAGGAGAGTTTGGGGTGGTTTAGGATGGGTTTGGGTGGTTTTGGGGTGGGTTTAGCGGGGTTTAGGATGGTTTAGGACGGGTTTGGGCCTGTTTAGGATGGGTTTAGGAGGATTTGTGTGGTTTAGGACGCGTTTGAGGATTTGGGGGTGGGTTTAGGGTGGTTTAGGATGGGTTTGAGAGGTTTCAGGATGGGTTTGGAGTGGTTTAGGATGGTTTAGGATGGGCTTGGGTGGTTTTAGGGTGATTTAGGGCAGGTTTGAGAGGTTTTAGGGTGGGTTTAGGGTGATTTAGGACGGGTTTGGGCCTGTTTAGGATGGGTTTAAGAGAGTTTGTATGGATTAGGATGGGTTTGGGTGGTTTTAGGATGGGTTTAGGAGGGTTTTGAGTGGTTTAGGATGGGTCTGGGAGGTTCAGGACGGGTTTGAGGAATTTTGGGATGGTTTAGGATGGGTTAGGGTGGGTTTAGAAGGGTTTGTTTGGTTTAGGATGGGTTTAGGAGGTTCAGGATGGGTTTGAAGAATTTTGGGGTGGGTTTGGGTGGGTTAGGATGGGTTTGGGTGGTTTTAGTGTGGGTTTAGGAGGGTTTGGGGTGTTTTAGGACAGGTTTGAGAGGTTTTAGGATGGGTTTAGTGGGGTTTAGGGGGGTTTAGGACGGATTTGGGAGGTTCAGGATGGGTTTGAGGAATTTTGGGGTGAGTTTAGGGTGGTTTAGGTCGGGTTTGAGAGGTTCTAGGATGGGTTTGGGGTGGTTTAGGATGGGTTTGAGAGGTTTTAGGACAGATTTAGGGGGGGTTAGGGTGATTTAGGACGGGTTTGGGCCTGTTTAGGGTGGGTTTAGGAGGGTTTGGAGTGGTTTAGGATGGGTTTGGGAGGATTTGTGTGGTTTAGGACAGGTTTGGGAGGTTCAGGATGGGTTTGAGGATTTTGGGGTGAGTTTAGGGTGGGTTAGGATGGGTTTAGGGGGTTTAGGATGAGTTTAGGATGGGTTTAGGATGGGTTTGGGTGCTTTTAGGATGGGTTTAGGAGAGTTTGGAGTGGTTTAGGACAGATTTGGGAGGTTCAGGATGGGTTTGATTATTTTGGGATGGTTTAGGACGGGTTTGGGTGATTTTAGGATGGATTTAGGAGGGTTTTGAGTGGTTTAGGACGAGTTTGGGAGGTTCAGGATGGGTTTGAGGAATTTTGGGGTGAGTTTAGGGTGGGTTTAGGATGGGTTTGGGGTGATTTAGGGCAGGTTTGAGAGGTTTTAGGGTGGGTTTAGGGTGATATAGGATGGGTTTGGGCCTGTTTAGGATGGGTTTAGGAGAGTTTGTATGGATTAGGACGGGTTTGGGTGGGTTTAGGATGGGTTTAGGGTGGTTTAGGATGGGTTTTGGGGTGGGTTTAGGGGTGTTTGGGGTGGTTTAGGACAGGTTTTGGTTGTTTTAGTGTGGGTTTAGAGGGATTGGAGCGGTTTAGGATGGGCTTGGGATGGTTTAGGGTGGGTTTATGGGGGTTTGGGGTGGTTTAGGACAGGTTTGGGAGTTTCAGGATGGGTTTGATGATTTTGGGGTGGGTTAGGGGGGTTTAGGATGGGTTTAGGATGGGTTTATATGGTTTAGGATGGGTTTGAGAGGTTCAGGACGGGTTTGAGGAATTTTGGGGTGAGTTTAGGGTGTGTTAGGATGGGTTTAGGGGTGTTTGGGGTGGTTTAGGACGGGTTTGAGAGGTTTTAGGGTGGGTTTAGCAGGGGTTAGGATGGGTTTGGTTGGTTTTAGGATGGGTTTAGGAGGGTTTAGTGTGGTTTAGGATGGGTTTGAGAGATTCAGGATGGGTTTGAGGAATTTTGGGATGGTTTAGGATGGGTTTAGGATGGGTTTAGGAGAGTTTGGAGTGGTTTAGGACAGATTTGGGAGGTTCAGGACGGGTTTGATTATTTTGGGATGGGTTTAGGGGGTTTAGGATGGGTTTGAGAGGTTTTAGGATGGGTTTAGGGGATTTAGGATGGGTTTAGGACGGGTTTGGGTGATTTTAGGATGGGTTTAGGAGGATTTGTGTGGTTTAGGACAGGTTTGAGAGGTTTTAGGATGGGTTTAGGGGGGTTTAGGATGGGTTTGGGTGGTTTTAGGATGGGTTTAGGAGAGTTTGGGGTGGTTTAGGATGGGTTTGGGTGGATTTATTGTGGGTTTAGGGTGGTTTAGGACGGGTTTGGGAGGTTCAGGATGGGTTTGAGGAATTTTGGGGTAGGTTTGGGGTGGTTTAGGACGGGTTTGAGAGGTTTTAGGGTGGGTTTAGGAGGGTTTTGACTGGTTTAGGGTGGGTTTGGGAGGTTCAGGATGGGTTTGAGGATTTTGGGGTGGTTTAGGATGGGTTTGAGAGGTTTTAGGGTGGGTTTAGGGGGGTTTAGGGTGGTTTAGGATGGGTTTGAGAGGTTTTAGGACAGATTTAGGGGGGTTTAGGGTGATTTAAGACGGGTTTGGGCCTGTTTAGGGTGGGTTTAGGAGGGTTTAGTGTGGTTTAGGACGGGTTTGAGAGGTTTTAGGATGGGTTTGGGTGGGTTTAGGATGGTTTAGGACGGGTTTGGGTGGGTTTAGGATGGTTTAGGATGGGTCTGGGCCTGTTTAGGGCTGGTTTAGGAGAGTTTGGAGTGGTTTAGGACGGGTTTGAGAGGTTCAGGATGGGTTTGAGGATTTGGGGGTGAGTTTAGGATGGGTTTAGGATGGGTTTGGTTGGTTTTAGGATGAGTTTATTGGGGTTTGGGGTGGTTTAGGATGGGTTAGGACGGGTTTGGGTGGGTTTAGGATGGGTTTAGTGGGGTTTGGGGTGGTTTAGACCAGGTTTTGGGTTGGTTTGGGTGGTTTAAGATGGGTTTGGGGTGATTTTTGTGAATTTTGGATGATTTTAATCAGTTTAGGGCTGGTTTTAGGGAACCTTTGGGCGCTTTAGGCCGGGTTTGGATCATTTGGGGTGGTTTAGGCTGGGTTTAGGTTGGTTTAGGACGGGTTTGGGTGGTTTTAGGCTGGTTTGGGGGGATTTAGGTTGGGTTTTGTAGTTTTTGGGTGATTTTTGGGGAGTTTTCGGGGGATTTTTGGGTTTTTTGGGGCTCCAGAAACGCCCAAAATCATCCCCAAAAAATTCACCAAAACCGCCCCAAAAATCCCAAAATTTAATCCCAAAATCACATCAACAACGGGTTCAAAAATACCCAAAAATCACCCCAAAAATACCCCAAAATCACCCCAAAATTACCCAAAAATCACCCCAAAATTCCCCTAAAAATGCCCTAAAAAAAACCCCCAAAACCACACCCAGAAAAACCCCAAAATCCCCCAAAACCGCCCCAAAATTCCCTAAAAATTAAAAAAAAATCCCTAAAAAACCAATATACCCCAAAAACCACCAAAATTCCCAAAACCCCCCCGAATTTCCCAAAAAAATTCCCCAAACCCACCCTAAAAAATCCTAAAAAAACCCCAAAACCGCCCCAAAATTCCCCAAAAAACCCCAAAATTCTCTTTAAAACACCCCAAAAATGTCCCAAAACCACCAAAAACCGCCGCAAAAATCCCCCCTAAAACCCCAAAATCCCCCCAAACCACCCCAAAATCCCCCAAATTTCCCCTAAACCACCCCAAAATCCCCAAAATTTCCCCTAAACCACCCCAAAAAATCCCCAAAATCCCCAAAATTCCCCCAAAATTCCCCAAATCCCGGGGGGTGGAGCGTCCCCTCCCCCCGCTGTTTCCGTTGCCATGGGAACGGGGGGGGCCGCGCGCTGCGGACGCGCGGTTGCCATGGGAACAGCGCGGGGGGAGGGGGGAGGGCACTGCGGCGTTGCCATGGCGACGGCGGCGCGGGGGGAGGGGGCGCGGCCGTGGGAACGGCGGGGGGGAGCGGTTTCCATGGGAACGGGAACGGCCCCGGGGGAGGGGCGGAGAGCGTGGGAACGGCGGTTGCCATGGGAACGGCGGGTGGTTGCCATGGGAACGGGAACAGCGCGGGGGGAGGGGGGCGAATTGCGGCTTTTTCCCCCAAAATGGAACCCAGGGGTGCGACCCCCCCCAAAATTCGGGGTCCCAAGGGTGAGACCCCCCCCAAAAAATGGCGACCCTTCCCCTAAAAGGGTTCCAAGACCCCCCAAAAAACTGGAGACCCCTCCCAAAAATTTGAAGTCACAAGGGTGCGACCCCACCCAAAAAAAATGGAACAGCCCCAAATTTGGGGTCCCGAGTGAGAGATCCCCACCCAAAAAAAATGGAATGTCCCCAAAAATTGGGGTCCCCTCCCCAAAATTTGAGGTCCCAAAGAGTGTGACCCCCCCAAAAAAAATGGATCCCTCCCAAAATTTGGGGTCTCCTCCTCAAAAATGGAACATCCCAAAATTTAGGGACCCCCTCCCCAAAAAATTGGGGTCCCTGGGGGTGCGACCCCCCCCTCCAAAAATGGAATCCCCCCAAAATTTGAGGCCTTCAGGTCGCGACCCCTCCCAAAATTTGGGGAGCTCCCCAAAAAATGGAATCCCCCCAAAAAAGGAAACACCCCCCAAAAAAAAATTTGGGACCTCCCAAAATTTTGGGAAACTCCCCCTTTTGAAAAATGGATCCGCCCAAAATTTGGAGACTCCGCCCCAAAAACCTCCGAGGCGCCGCCCCCGAAAAGACCACCGGAAGTGCCTGACACCGGAAGTGCACTGCACCGGAAGTGCCTGACACCGGATGTGCACCGCACCGGAAGTTAACTACACCGGAAGTGTAATACTCCGAAAGAGTCGTGAACTGAACGTTTCCTGCACCGGAAGTGCCCTGCACCGGAAGTGCCCTACAACGGAAGTTCCCTGAACCGGAAATTCCCTGTAACGGAAGTGTTCAGTACCGGAAGTGGCCATCACCGGAAGTTTCCTGCACCGGAAGTGCCAGCCCAAAAAGTGCCCACCCGGAAGTCCCCAAAATGCCACAAAATACCCCCAAAACACCCCAAAATAACCCAAAATAACCCAAAATAACCCAAAATAACCCAAATAAAA
>NW_024879516.1:0-12649 GCF_009819885.2 Catharus ustulatus
CCTTCAGAGGGGTGCTCGAAGTCCCAGACCCCCTCAGGACCCCCTAAATCCCCCCAGGACCCCCTGAAACCCCCTCAGGACCCCCTCAAACCCCCCCTAGGAAGCCCCCAGCCCCATTTTGGCCACCTTCCGAGGGGTGCTCGAAGCCACAGTCCACGATGGCGCGCAGCAGCTCGGGTTTGAGCGGACCCCAGACCCAATAACCCCCAATAAACCCCCAATAAACACCCCCAGGACCCCCCAGAAGCCCCCAGACCCACCTTCCGAGGGGTGCTCGAAGCCACAATCGACGATGGCGCGCAGCAGCTCGGGTTTGAGCAGGAAATCCCGGAAGCCCGAGCTGTGGATGGACACGTAGGATCCCTTCACGTCCTTCTTGGGCGCGGCCTCGGCGCCGTCGGCCCCGGCCGCGTTCTCCACCTCGTCATCCTCGTAGTCCAGCAGCTCGTTGTCCACGTCGTTCTCCGCCATCGCCGCGGCTACGGGGGGGACAGGGGGGGTGGTCAGGGGGGCTAGGGGTGGCCACAAGGGGCTAGTGGTGGCCACAAGGGCATGTGGGGCTAGTGGTGGTCACAGGGGGTTACTGGTGGGTGTGTGGGCTAGGGATAGTCATGGGGGCTAGTGGTGGTCACCTGGGCTAGTGGTGGCCACAGGGGGCTAGCGGTGGTCACAAGGGTTAGGGGTGGTCACAGGGGGCTAGGGGTGGCCACAGGGGGCTAGGGGTGGCCATGTGGGCTAGGGAATGGGCATGGGGGCTAGTGGTGATCACAAGGGCACATGGGGCTAGTGGTGGTCACAAGGGCTAGGGGTGGTCACATGGGGCTAGGGGTGGTCACAAGGGCTAGGGGTGGTCACAAGGGGCTAGGGGTGGTCACAAGGGCTAGGGGTGGCCACACAGGCTAGGGAATGGACATGGGGGCTAGTAGCAGGCACATGGGGCTAGTAGTGGGCATGGGGGCTAGGGAATGGCATGTGGGCTAGTGATGGGTATGTGGGGCTAGTGGAGCTCACATGGGGCTGGGGGTGGTCACAGGGGGCTGGGGATGGCCATGTGGGCTAGGGAATGGGCATGGGGGGCTAGTGGTGGCCACAAGGGTTAGGGGTGGCCATGTGGGCTAGGGGATGGGCGTGTGGGCTAGGGATAGTCATGGGGGCTAGTGGCGGTCACCTGGGCTAGTGGTGGCCATGGGGGGCTAGGGGTGGTCACAAGGGCTGGGGAACGGGGACGTGGGCTAGGAAATGGGCATGGGGGGCTACTGGTGGTCACAAGGACTAGGGGTGGTCAGGGGGGGCTAGGGGTGGTCACAGGGGGCTAGGGGTGGCCACAATGGCTAGGGGTGGCCACAAGGGCTAGGGGTGGTCACAGGGGGCTAGTGGTGGCCACAAGGGCTAGGGGTGGCCACAATGGCTAGGGGTGGTCAGGGGGGGCTAGGGGTGGTCAGGGGGGGCTAGGGGTGGTCACAAGGGGCTAGTGGGGCTAGTGGTGGTCACAGGGGGCTAGGGGTGGTCATAAGGGCTAGGGGTGGCCACACAGGCTAGGGAATGGACATGGGGGCTAGTAGCAGGCACATGGGGCTAGTGATGGTCACAATGGCTCGGGGTGGCCATGTGGGGCTAGTGGTGGCCATGGGGGCTAGGGAATGGCATGTGGGCTAGTGGCGGGCATGTGGGCTACAGATAGCCAGGTGAGGCTAGTGGTATCAGCCATGGGGCTACTGACAACCCATGGGGCTACTGATACCAGCCATGGGGCTACTGAACACCAACAGGACCACTGAATCGACTCTGGGGCCACTGACCACCACTGGGGCTACTGGCCAGCCCTGGGACCACTGACTGCCCATGGGACTACTCATATCAGCCACGGGGCTACTGATTGCTAACAGGGCTACTGCTATCAGCCATGGGGCTACTGACTGTCCATGGGACCACTGAATGTCCCTGGGGCCACTGACCACTCCCGGGGCTACTGACCACCCGCTGCGGCCACAGACATCAGCCCCAGGGCTACTGACCCCTCCCGGGGCTGCTGGTCACCCCTGGGATCACCGAGATCATCCCCAGGACTAGTGACCACTCCTGGGGCTACTGACAACCCATGGGGCTACTGATATCAGCCATGGGGCTACTGACTGCCCAAGGGGCTACTGATAGCAGCCACAGGGCTACTCACAGAACCACTGACCACTCCCAGGGCTGCTGGCCACCCATGGGACCACCGAGATCATCCCCAGGACTAGTGACCACTCCTGGGGCTACTGACTGCCCAAGGGGCTACTGATAGCAGCCATGGGGCTACCAACGGGACCACTGAATCGTCTCTGGGGCCACTGACCCCTCCCGGGGCTGCTGGTCACCCCTGGGACCACCGAGATCATCCCCAGGACTAGTGACCACTCCTGGGGCTACTGACAGCCCATGGGGCTACTGATATCAGCCATGGGGCTACTGACTGCCCACAGGGCTACTGATAACAGCCATGGGGCTACTGATTGCTAACAGAGCTACTGATAACAGTCATGGGGCTACTGACCACTCCCGGGGCTACTGACCACTCCAAGGGCTACTGATACCACTCCCGGGGCTACTGACCACTCCAAGGGCTACTGATACCACTCCCGGGGCTACTGATACCACTCCCGGGGCTACTGACCACTCCAAGGGCTACTGACCACTCCAAGGGCTACTGATACCACTCCCGGGGCTACTGACCACTCCAAGGGCTACTGACACCACTCCCGAGGCTACTGACCACTCCAAGGGCTACTGATACCACTCCCGGGGCTACTGACCACTCCAAGGGCTACTAATACCACTCCCGGGGCTACTGACCACCCACAGGACCACCGACATCCCCCCTGGGACTACTGATAGCCCACGGGGCTACCGATATCAGCCATGGGGCTACTGATATCAGCCACGGGGCTACCAACCGGACCACTGAACGCCCCTGCGGCCACTGACCACCTCTGGGGCTGCTGACCACCCACAGGACCACTGACCACCCCTGGGGCTAGTGGGATCAGCCACGGGGCTACTGACCACCCACAGGACCACCGACACCAGCTCCGGGGCTAGTGACCACTCACGGGACCCTGAGAGCCGCTGGCCACCCCTGGGCCACCAACATCACCCCCGGGACCACCGGGACCACCAAACCCCCGAACGTGGCGAGCACCGCCGGCCCCAGACCCGTGAGCAGCGACCGAGTGGCCACCGGGCCCTGCCGGTACCGGGCCCACCCCCAGACCCCCGGGAGGGTCCCGGAGCCCCCTCACGGATCCCCCTCCCCAAATTCCCGGTGTTTCCCCGGCCCCGCCCGCGCGCGCCGTTCCCGCCCAATCGCGGCCGCCCGAGCCCCCGGCGCCGCCATCTTGGGGCGCACAACGGCGGCGGCCCCGAGCGCGGCCCGAATCGCGCGGCGGCGGCGGCCCCGGGGCGCGGCGGGAGGCGCGGGGGGCGCGGGGGCGGGCGGGAGGGAGCGGGAGGAGCGGGCGATGGGCGGCGGGAGCGGCGATGGCGGCGGATGCGGCGCCGGCCGGGCCCTACTCACCCCGAACGCTGCGACCGCCGCGACCGAGAGGGGCGGGGCTAAGCGTCACTTCCGGTCCGGCCCCGCGCGCGCCGGCAGGCCCCCACGCTAAGGACCCGGGCTGACCACGGCGATCGCCTGAGCGCGCCCTGCCCCGCGCGCGGCCCCGCGCCCGCCACACCGCGGCGCGCTCCGCCACACCGCGGCTCCCTCCGCCACACCGGGGCTCCCTCCGCTCCCCGCGCCACCCCGTATCCCGCCGTGCCCTGCGCCGGCCCCGCCGCTTTGCGCCCCTCCGCTCAGGCACCACTCAGGGCAGCCTCCCCCTCAGGGAGGCCCCGCGCGGCGCCAAAGCCCCGGCAGAAGCCACGCCCACCCCGCCGCGTCGCCAAGGCGACGGTTCCCGCCACCTCCCCGGCCACGCCCCCCAGTGATGACGTAACACGGGTCCGAACCAATCGCTTTACTGCGCGCGCGGGGGGCGGGGTCAGAGCTCGCCCGCCAGGCTGATGGTGGCCAATGAGACGCTCTCTGTGGAGAGGCTCCGCCCCTTCTCGTAGATGAGGTAGAGCAAGGGGGCGTGGCCGAGCTCGTCGGGGGGCGAGGCCGCCAGCGCCGAGTACCCGCTCGGCCCCTCCCACACGCGCAGGCCACGCCCCCACCACGTGGTGCCGTTGTCGAAGCTCCAGCGCAGCGTCAGGTTCACGCCTGGGGGGCGGGGCTTGGGTGGGACACGCCCACTTCATGGACACGCCCATCTCCTTGCGGCCACGCCCCCCCAACCGGGAAATGGGGACCCCCCCCCAAAATGGGAACCGGGGACCCCCCCCCCTAAATGGGAACCGGGACCCCCCCCCCTAAATGGGAACCGGGACCCCCCCCCCTAAATGGGAACCGGGACCCCCCCCCCCTAAATGGGAACCGGGACCCCCCCCCTAAATGGGAATCGGGACCCCCCCCCTAAATGGGAATCGGGACCCCCCCCCCCAAAATGGAACGGGGACCCCCCCCCTAAATGGGAATCGGGACCCCCCCCCAAAATGGGAACCGGGACCCCGCCCCAAAATGGGAACGGGGACCCCCCCCCCCCCAAACCGGGACCCCTCCCCAAAATGGGAACCGGGGACCCCCCCCCCAAAATGGGAACCGGGACCCCCCCCCTAAATGGGAATCGGGACCCCCCCCCAAAATGGGAACCGGGACCCCTCCCCAAAATGGGAACCGGGACCCCCCCCAAATCTGGGGCACCCCCGGGGGTCTCCGGGATCGCAGCCCCGCCCCTGCCCCGCCCACCCCAAATCTGCCCTCGTGTCCCCCTCCCCAATTTCCCCCCCATGTCCCCCCCATATCCCCCATGTCCCCCTCCCCAATTTCCCCCCCATTTCCCCCCCATGTCCCCATTTCCCTCCCATCTCCCCTTCCCCAATTCCCCCCCATTTTCCCCATTCCCCCCTCTATCTCCCCCTCCCCAATTTCCTCCCATGTCCCCATTTCCCCCCGTGTCCCCCTCCCCAATTTTACCCCCATGTCCCCATTTCCCCCCGTGTCCCCCTCCCCAATTTCCCCCCATGTCCCCATTTCCCTCCCATCTCCCCCTCCCCAATTTCCCCCCCATGTCCCCTCCACGTTCCCATTTTCCCCCCGTGTCCCCCCCCATTTGTCCCCCCCATTTCCCCCCCATATCCCCCCGTGTCCCCCTCCCCAATTCCCCCCCATGTCCCCATCTCCCCCTCCCCAATTTCCCCCCCATTTCCCCCCCATGTCCCCATTTCCCTCCCATCTCCCCCTCCCCCAATTCCCCCCATTTTCCCCATTCCCCCTTTATCTCCCCCTCCCCAATTTCCTCCCATGTCCCCATTTCCCCCCGTGTCCCCCTCCCCAATTTCCCCCCATGTCCCCATGTCCCCCCCATCTCCCCCTCCCCAATTTCCCCCTCATTTCCCCCCCCAAGTCCCCATTTCCCCCCTATGTCCCCCTCCCCATTTTGTCCCCATTTTGTCCCCCCATGTCTCACGCTCGCTCTCGTGGGCCGGGTTGCTGAACAGCACCAGCCCGTGTCCCCCTCCCCAATTTCCCCTCCATCTCCCCCTCCCCAATTTCCCCCCATTTTCCCCATTTCCCCCCCATTGCCCCCTCCCCATTTTGTCCCCCCCGTGTCCCCATTTATCTCCCATCTCCCCCTCCCCAATTTCCCCCCATTTCCCCCCCCATTTCCCCCCCATGTCCCCATTTCCCCCCCGTGTCCCCCTCCCCAATTTCCCCCCCATATCCCCCCCATGTTCCCCCATGTCCCCATCTCCCCCTCCCCAATTTCCCCCCCATATCCCCATTTCCCCCCCATCTCCCCCACCCCATTCCCCCCCATGTCCCCATCTCCCCCTCCCCAATTTCCCCCTCATTTCCCCCCCCAATTTTCCCCATTCCCCTCCATCTCCCCCTCCCCAATTTCCCCCATTTTCCCATGTCCCCCCCATGTCCCCCTCCCCAATTTCCCTCCCATTTCCCCAATTTCCCCCCCATTTCCCCATATCCCCCCCATCTCCCCCTCCCCAATTTCCCCCCCGTGTCTCACACTCGCTCTCGTGGGCCGGGTTGCTGAACAGCACCAGCCCGTGTCCCCCTCCCCAATTTCCCCCCCATCTCCCCCTCCCCAATTTCCCCCCATTTTCCCCATTTCCCCCCCGTGTCCCCCTCCCCATTTTGTCCCCCCCGTGTCCCCATTTATCTCCCATCTCCCCCTCCCCAATTTCCCCCCATTTCCCCCCCTATTTTCCCCCCATGTCCCCATTTATCCCCCCAGTGTCCCCCTCCCCAATTTCCCCCTCATTTCCCCCCCATGTCCCCATTTCCCTCCCATCTCCCCCTCCCCAATTTCCCCAATTTCCCCAATTTCCCCCCATTTTCCCCATTTCCCCCCCATGTCCCCCTCCCCATTTTGTCCGCCCCCCACTCACGCTCGCTCTCGTGGGCCGGGTTGCTGAACAGCACCAGCCCGTGTCCCCCTCCCCAATTTCCCCCATTTCCCCATATCCCCCCCGTGTCCCCCTCCCCATTTTGTCCCCCCCGTGTCCCCATTTATCTCCCATCTCCCCCTCCCCAATTTCCCCCCATTTCCCCCCCGTGTCCCCCTCCCCAATTTCCCCCCATTTCCCCCCCCATTTCCCCCCCATGTCCCCATGTCCCCCCGTGTCCCCCTCCCCAATTTCCCCCCCATGTCCCCCATTTCCCTCCCATCTCCCCCTCCCCCAATTCCCCCCCATTTTCCCCATTCCCCCTCTATCTCCCCCTCCCCAATTTCCTCCCATGTCCCCATTTCCCCCCGTGTCCCCCTCCCCAATTTTCCCCCCATGTCCCCATTTATCCCCCCAATTTCCCCCTCCCCAATTTCCCCCATGTCCCCATTTATCCCCCCCATGTCCCCCTCCCCATTTTGTGCCCCCCACTCACGCTCGCTCTCGTGGGCCGGGTTGCTGAACAGCACCAGCCCGTGGCTCGCGATCGCCCCCGCGGCCACCGCAGGGTCCGGCAGGGCCGGGTCCAGAGTGACCGAGCCGGGGGGCAGCGACTCCCCCCCGTCCCAGCTCCGCGCCACCATCCGGCACCGGCAGCGGTACTGGTTCTGGTTCCGGATGCTCACGGCGATGGAGCCGTCCGGGAGCTCGTAGGGCTGGGGAGGGGGCGAGAAAAATAATGGGGAGGGGGCCACGGAGCCGTCGGGGAGCTCGTACGGCTGGGGAGGGGGCGAGAAAAAATGGGGAGGGGGCGGTGGAGATGGGGAGGGGGCGATGGAGCCGGCGGGCAGCTCGTACGGCTGGGGAGGGGGCGAGAAAAAATATGGGGAGGGGGCGAGAAAAAATATGGGGAGGGGGCGGTAAAAATGGGGAGGGGGCGAGAAAAAATAAATGGGGAGGGGGCGGTAAAAATGGGGAGGGGGCGATGGAGATGGGGAGGGGGCGAGAAAAATGGGGAGGGGGCGGTGGAGATGGGGAGGGGGCGAGAAAAATGGGGAGGGGGCGATGGAGACCCCCAGAAATGGGGAACCGGGACCCCCAGAAATGGGGAGGGGGCGATGGAGCCGTCGGGCAGCTCGTACGGCTGGGGAGGGGGCGGTGAAAAATAAATGGGGAGGGGGCGGTAAAAAAATGGGGAGGGGGCGATGGAGATGGGGAGGGGGCGGTGAAAAATAAATGGGGAGGGGGCGATGGAGCCGTCGGGCAGCTCGTAGGGCTGGGGAGGGGGCGGTAAAAATGGGGAGGGGGCGATGGAAATGGGGAGGGGGCGATGGAGCCGGCGGGGAGCTCGTACGGCTGGGGAGGGGGCGAGAAAAAATATGGGGAGGGGCGATGGAGCCGTCGGGGAGCTCGTACGGCTGGGGAGGGGGCGGGAAAAATAATGGGGAGGGGGCGGTAAAAATGGGGAGGGGGCGATCGAGCCGGTGGGCAGCTCGTACGGCTGGGGAGGGGGCGAGAAAAATAATGGGGAGGGGGCGATGGAGCCGTCGGGCAGCTCGTACGGCTGGGGAGGGGGCGCAAAAAAATGGGGAGGGGGCGGTAAAAATGGGGAGGGGGCGGTGGAGATGGGGAGGGGGCGGTGGAAATGGGGAGGGGGCGATGGAGCCGGCGGGCAGCTCGTACGGCTGGGGAGGGGGCGAGAAAAATAATGGGGAGGGGGCGATAGAAAATATGGGGAGGGGGCGGTGAAAAATAAATGGGGAGGGGGCGATGGAGCCGTCGGGCAGCTCGTAGGGCTGGGGAGGGGGCGGTGAAAAATGGGGAGGGGGCGGTAAAAATGGGGAGGGGGCGAGAAAAAATAAATGGGGAGGGGGCGGTGAAAATGGGGAGGGGGCGATGGAGATGGGGAGGGGGCGAGAAAAATGGGGAGGGGGCGATGGAGATGGGGAGGGGGCGAGAAAAAATGGGGAGGGGGCGATGGAGATGGGGAGGGGGCGATGGAGCCGTCGGGCAGCTCGTAGGGCTGGGGAGGGGGCGTAAAAATAATGGGGAGGGGGCGGTAAAAATGGGGAGGGGGCGATGGAGCCGGCGGGCAGCTCGTACGGCTGGGGAGGGGGCGAGAAAAATAATGGGGAGGGGGCGATCGAGCCGTCGGGGAGCTCGTACGGCTGGGGAGGGGGCGTAAAAATAATGGGGAGGGGGCGGTAAAAATGGGGAGGGGGCGGTGGAGATGGGGAGGGGGCGGTGGAAATGGGGAGGGGGCGATGGAGCCGGCGGGCAGCTCGTACGGCTGGGGAGGGGGCGTAAAAAAATGGGGAGGGGGTGGTGAAAAATAAATGGGGAGGGGGCGGTGAAAAATAAATGGGGAGGGGGCGGTAAAAATGGGGAGGGGGCGGTGAAAAATAAATGGGGAGGGGGCGGTGGAGCCGTCGGGCAGCTCGTACGGCTGGGGAGGGGGCGAGAAAAAATATGGGGAGGGGGCGATGGAGACCCCCAGAAATGGGGAACCGGGACCCCCAGGAATGGGGAAAGGGAACAAAAATGGGGAGGGGGTAATAAAAATGGGGAGAGGGCGATGGAGATGGGGAGGGGGTGACAAAAATGGGGAGGGGGCGATGGAGATGGGGAGGGGGCGAGAAAAATGGGGAGGGGGCGATGGAGCCGTCGGGCAGCTCGTACGGCTGGGGAGGGGGCGATAGAAAATATGGGGAGGGGGCGGTAAAAATGGGGAGGGGGCGATGGAGATGGGGAGGGGGTGACAAAAATGGGGAGGGGGCGATGGAGATGGGGAGGGGCTGACAAAAATGGGGAGGGGGCGATGGAACCGTCGGGCAGCTCGTACGGCTGGGGAGGGGGCGAGAAAAAGTAAATGGGGAGGGGGCGATGGAGATGGGGAGGGGGCGAGAAAAATGGGGAGGGGGCGATGGAGCCGTCGGGCAGCTCGTACGGCTGGGGAGGGGGCGGTAAAAATGGGGAGGGGGCGGTAAAAAATGGGGAGGGGGCTTAAAAAAATGGGGAGGGGGTAATAAAAATGGGGAGGGGGCGATGGAGCCGTCGGGCAGCTCGTACGGCTGGGGAGGGGGCGATAGAAAATATGGGGAGGGGGCGGTAAAAATGGGGAGGGGGTGGTAAAAAATGGGGAGGGGGCGAGAAAAAATATGGGGAGGGGGCGATGGAGACCCCCAGAAATGGGGAACCGGGACCCCCAGGAATGGGGAAAGGGAACAAAAATGGGGAGGGGGTAATAAAAATGGGGAGAGGGCGATGGAGATGGGGAGGGGGTGACAAAAATGGGGAGGGGGCAACTGAGACCTCTAAAAATGGGGAAAGGGGAACAAAAATGGGGAGGGGGCGACGGAAATGGGGAGGGGGGAACTAGGACTCCCAGAAATGGGGAGGGGGCAACAAAAATGAGGAGAGGGGGAACCGAGACCCCCAGAAATGGGGAACCGGGACCCCCAGAAATGCGAAAAGGGGAACAAAAAAGGGGAGGGGGGAACCGAGACCCCCCGAAATGGGGAACCAGGACCCCTAAAAATGGGGAAAGGGGAACCGGGACGCCTCAAAAATGAGGAGGGGGGAACAAAAATGGGGAGGGGGTAACCAAGATCCCCCCCTAAATGAGGAGGGGGTAACAGGGACCCCCAGAAATGGGGAGGGGGGAACCGAGACTTCTAAAAATGAGGAGGGGGGAACCGGGACCCCCCGAAATGGGGAAGGGGAACAAAAATGGGGAGGGGGGAACCAGGACCTCTAAAAATGGGGAGGGGGGAACATAAATGGGGAGGGAAGAATCGGGACCCTCGAAATGGGGAGGGGGCGACGGAGATGAGGAGGGGGAACAAAAATGGGGAGGGGGCGACAGGAATGGGGAGGGGACAACGGACATGGGGAGGGGGGAACCGGGACCCCCAGAAATGGGAAAAGGGGAACAAAAATGGGGAGGGGGGAACCGAGACCCCCCGAAATGGGGAACCAGGACCCCTCAAAAATGAGGAGGGGGTAACCAAGACCCCCCCCTAAATGAGGAGGGGGTAACCGAGACCCCCAGAAATGGGGAACCGAGACCCCCAGAAATGCGAAAAGGAGAACAAAAAAGGGGAGGGGGGAACCGAGACCCCCCGAAATGGGGAACCAGGACCCCTAAAAATGGGGAGGGGGCAACAAAAATGAGGAGGGGAGAACTGAGACCCCCAGAAATGGGGAACCGGGACCCCCAGAAATGAGGAGCGGGAAACAAAAATGGGGATGGGGGAACCAGGACCCCCGTAAATGGGGAGGGGGTGACAAAAATGAGTAGGGGGTACCCGGGACCCCCCCCTAAATGAGGAGGGGGTAACAGGGACCCCCAGAAATGGGGAGGGGGGAACTGAGACCCCCAGAAATGGGGAACCGGGACCCCCAGAAATGGGAAAAGGGGAACAAAAATGGGGAGGGGGGAACCGAGACCCCCCGAAATGGGGAACCAGGACCCCTCAAAAATGAGGAGGGGGTAACCAAGACCCCCCCCTAAATGAGGAGGGGGTAACCAGGACCCCCAGAAATGGGGAGGGGGGAACTGAGACCCCCAGAAATGGGGAACCGGGACCCCTAAAAATGGGGAGGGGGGAACTGAGACCCCCAGAAATGGGGAACCGAGACCCCCAGAAATGGGGAGGGGGGAACTGAGACCCCCAGAAATGGGGAACCGGGACCCCCAGAAATGCGAAAAGGGGAACAAAAAAGGGGAGGGGGTAACCGAGACCCCCCGAAATGGGGAACCAGGACCCCTAAAAATGGGGAGGGGGCAACAAAAATGAGGAGGGGAGAACTGAGACCCCCCGAAATGGGGAACCGGGACCCCCAGAAATGAGGAGCGGGAAACAAAAATTGGGATGGGGGAGCCAGGACCCCCGTAAATGGGGAGGGGGTGACAAAAATGAGTAGGGGGTACCCGGGACCCCCCCCTAAATGAGGAGGGGGTAACAGGGACCCCCAGAAATGGGGAGGGGGGAACTGAGACCCCCAGAAATGGGGAACCAGGACCCCTAAAAATGGGGAAAGGGGAACAAAAATGGGGAGGGGGCGACGGAAATGGGGAGGGGGGAACTAGGACTCCCAGAAAAGGGGAGGGGGCAACAAAAATGAGGAGAGGGGGAACCGAGACCCCCTGAAATGGGGAACCGGGACCCCCAGAAATGGGAAAAGGGGAACAAAAATGGGGAGGGGGGAACCGAGACCCCCCGAAATGGGGAACCAGGACCCCTAAAAATGGGGAGGGGGCAACGGAAATGAGGAGGGGAGAACTGAGACCCCCAGAAATGGGGAACCGGGACCCCCAGAAATGAGGAGCGGGAAACAAAAATTGGGATGGGGGAACCGAGACCCCCCGAAATGGGGAACCGGGACCCCTCAAAAATGAGGAGGGGGTAACCAAGACCCCCCCCTAAATGAGGAGGGGGAACCGGGACCCCCAGAAATGGGGAACCGGGACCCCCAGAAATGCGAAAAGGGGAACAAAAAAGGGGAGGGGGTAACCGAGACCCCCCGAAATGGGGAACCAGGACCCCTCAAAAATGAGGAGGGGGTAACCAAGACCCCCCCCTAAATGAGGAGGGGGTAACCAGGACCCCCAGAAATGGGGAGGGGGGAACTGAGACCCCCAGAAATGGGGAACCGGGACCCCCAGAAATGGGAAAAGGGAACAAAAATCGGGAGGGGGGAACCAGGACCCCCGTAAATGGGGAGGGGGTGACAAAAATGAGTAGGGGGTACCCGGGACCCCCCCCTAAATGAGGAGGGGGTAACAGGGACCCCCAGAAATGGGGAGGGGGTAACCGAGACCCCCAGAAATGGGGAACCGGGACCCCCAGAAATGCGAAAAGGGGAACAAAAAAGGGGAGGGGGGAACCGAGACCCCCCGAAATGGGGAACCAGGACCCCTCCCCTAATTGAGTAGGGGGTCGCCGCCCCCGGCCCACCTGGCACTCGTCGGGGGTGAAGTCGTGGGGGCGCCGGGGGGCTCCGAAGGGGATGGCGGGCAGGACCCCCCCCCTGTGCCAGCTGCGACCCCCGTCATCGCTGAGCAGCAGCGAGACCCCGTCCCGCTCCAGCGTCCCGTGCCCGCAGAACACCAGGCGGCCCCGGAACGGGGGTCTCTGCTTCTGGGGAGGGGGCGACACACCGG
>NW_024879517.1:0-12065 GCF_009819885.2 Catharus ustulatus
AGCTCTGTCTGACTGCAGCAACTAAAACATTAGGGAAAATTAATCAGCTTTGCATCTTGTTGGGTTGATGTGTTGCATTTCCTCCTTCATCAGATTGACCAATATAGGAAAGTTTGCCTCCTTTCATGCTGCACTTCTTCCCTCCCTTCTCTTTCTCCCTCATCATATGTTCTTTTGTCTTCCATTTTCTAAGGTCAAGATCCAGCAACCAAATCAACAAGAAGAGCTCTGAACCTGTATATAGGTAAAGGGCATGTCTATCCTGAAATTACCATTGGAATCTTGACTCAGAGGGGACATTTTGATAGCTTGGTTAAAAACTATTCTTTTAAAAATTTCTTTGAATTTGTTTAATGCCTTGATGGGCTCAGTGGACTCTCCCAGAGCGCAGTCTGGGAGAATTTTCTCCAGTGTGAAGTGTTGAGTGGCAGAACTGGAGTGGGACCTTGGGGCCTTGGAAACTGCAGCACAGGAAAAGGAAAAATTCCTCTCCATTCTACACATGCATTTTATTTCCATGCACCCTTTGAAGTGTAACAATTATTAGAGAAAAAGAAGGTATGTAGAATAAAATGAAAAAAGTTCCTACTCCTTCCTCCTGCCCTTGAGGGAGAAAACCTTTCCTTGGGACAGCTTCTGAGCTGAACCCTTGGAGATCTGAACATGATTCATGGACATTGCTTGGTTTACTCTTGGAAAAATATGGAAACCTCCTTCACAGAGGAGGACAGAAAGTCCTTCTCAATTTTCCACTTAGGCAGATGGAGACTTCCAAATGGGTGCAGCCTATGCAGGGTCTGAGTTTGTCACCCTCTGAAAACCCAAGCACAAAGCCGCCTATGGCAGGTTGACAATGACAAATCTCTTGCTCAACTCTCTCTGTGTCTGTGTCAGTGCTGCAGGCTGAGGCTGGGGCAGGAGATGCCTTCTGCCTTGTCCCCCCGTCCCTGCCTTGCCTGATCCCTGACAAGTAGAATTGTGCCAGACAAAATGTGGTCTCTGGTGCATCTGTGTCAGCCAATGCTTTTGAGCTGAAAGCCTCAATGAAAGTCTGCTGTTGTTCCTTAGCCATCTCTGGGCAGGTATTGATAGGACAGATGAGATTTGAGGAAATACTTTTGCTGATGCAGAAAAAGGGATCTGATCCACTGGTTCCTTTTCTTAGGGTTAGTTCAGCAAAATCCTGGATACAGCCCATTTTGAAGGACTCCTTAATTGCTGATATGCAGCTGGAATGCTTTATGCAGTTAGGGAGAAATATTGCTCAGTCAGTCAGGTGACATTTTTGCTGGACTCATTCTGGACTAGAAATGAGTTATGTCATTAAACCTTAGCTGTTGTGCTTTTGTCCTAGTTCTGACCATTCTACAGGGGAAATATAATCCTTCTCTGTGACAGTTATTCTTCTCTTACTGTTTGGCTGCCATAGGACTTTAGCCTCTCTGAAGCCATGTACAGAATTATTTCTCTGAGTTCTAACAGCTCTGTGGAAGAATATTTCAGAATGACCTACCTTCTGTTATTTCCATTTAAAAAACATTTGGTTTGTTAGTGTCAGCCATGATCAGAAATGTTTTGAGGCAGGTCATCTTTATGTTGGTCTTGGGTGCCTCTGCAGGAAAGAAGGCAGGGAATAAACCCCTCAAACAGTGACACAGAGCAAAAGTGCCTGTGCACATTGGCAGGGAACAGCTCTGCCCTGCAGGTGCCCCCTGCCATGAGCTGTGCTGCTGCCAGTGGCCCGTGGAGCTGTAGGGCTGCTGAGGTGTGGGGCAGGGAGAGGAGCAGGAGGCTGCATGTGCAGCTGAGCCATTGCTGGAGAGCACAGGGCTCTGGGCTCCCTGCTGTCCCAGGACAGCCCAGAGGCCAGGCTGTTCCCTGGGAGCTCTGTGCAAGGGGTCAGGGTGTGCCCCTGGGCTGCCTCAAGGGGCTGTGGCAGGAGCATGTTTCCCTGCTGCAGCTATTGAGAAGGTTCCAGGAAATGTGTCCCATGGAATATGGAGCTTTAGATGCTTTAGGTTTGTGTTGTGGCCTCAGTTACATTTTTTGTGTCCATTTAGCAGACCTGACTGGCTGTAGTGTTCCAATGCAGGTTACCCTGGGGTCAGTAGTTTCCCTGCCCACTTCCCACATTCCCCTATTTTCCAATTCCTTGTCTCTCATCTAGAATTGCCCTCCTTCCTCAAAGCCCATATCTTACTCTCCTTTCCTAATAAGCTAACCATTCTACATGGGAAAAAAATACTGATTTACAACATTGTTTTTTTTCTAATGTGCTGCCACTTGTATTTAACCTCTGCAAAGCTTAAAATGTGTTGTATAGAATGATTGAACGGCTCTGTTGGAGAGTATTTCAGAATGAGCTACATTGTCCTGCTTGCATTAAGAAAATCAGCCTTTACTCAAGCTGCCCCAAAAGTGGCCCAAGCTCATCCAGTTTAGAATGAAAATCCTTGAGGAAAATGAATGATCTAGTGTCAAGAAAACAATTTACGCTTGGATAACACTCCTGTAATCCTAAACTTTTCTTTTTATGTCCTCTAAAATATTCCACCAAAGAGAAGAAAATGTTTATCTAAATGCATACAGGTATTAGAGCCCAGGACTTCTTTTAGGAACGGCAAAGAAGATGTTGACAAAAATCAGGATAAGGGCAGATAAGAACCTCTCTCAAGAGCAATCTCCATCTCTGCCATTCTCTGTCAAACACTGAGGCTCTCCAGCATCAGGGGGCTGAGGCCTTCATCATGCAGCAGGTTTCCAGTCTGCTGGCCAGCACAGCAATGCCATGTCTGCTGCCAGTACCCCATCCATTGGGAGAGGGCCTAGGCACATGTACCTTGCTGCTCTCCTGCACCATCTCTGTGTCTTATGAGAGCTCTGCAGTCTGGAACCTGTCTTGCCTGTTGCCCAGCATGAGGTTTTGGGGGCTTGGCATCTGCCAGAGATTTACACAAACCTTTGCTCCCAGTACCAGGCCTCCCAGTGAGCCCAGCCAAGGAGACGGATCATCCCACCAATCCTGGACTTACGAGGGACAAAGAATGGAGGGAGGTCTTTGATCAGGTAAGGGATAAGGACAGGGATGAGCAGACTTCCTTTGCAGTGGCTGTTTAGTGCTTGGCGCAAAATGTCCCTGACAATCATAATCTTCCACTCTTGGGGGATGGAGATTCTCTTGGGAATGTATTTGACAGCTGCGGAACAATTGCTTGGCTGTTTCCAGTGGTGCCAAAGTCACTGGTTTGCAGATGGTGCTAAGGTCATGTCCTGAAGCATTCTTTATGTGCAAAGGCCATTTTAGAGAAGTTCTGAGGGGCAGAGCAAGCTACACACAGGTGAATGTGGGCAAAGGGCACCCTGAGAAGCAGAGAAGCAAAGATTCTAATGTTGAATATAAGCAAAGCTGCAAAATAAAATGGGAGAATTTGATTTTTCCTGGTTCCCTTTCTGGTTGTATCTGACAGCCCTCTCATTCTCAGTTTTTCTGCTCATTAATATCAGTGGTTCTGCAACTTGTTTTTGCATGACTCCTCCTTGTGGTCTCCTATGGAGCTGGATTAAAGTCTATGGACTCTGTGCTCCTGATGAGATGTTGTGCCACGTTTGTGTGTCTCTGCTTACAGTCTGTGATGTATTTCCATTGCAACTAGATCCGTGCAGCTTTGTGCAGGTTGGCGGAAGAGAACTTAGAAGCCGAAGGACGCGGAGCTTTTTAAGGAAAAGATGAGGAAGAGGAGAGAAGAGAGAACATCCTTGCAGCTGCCTCCACTGACAGCTGAGCCCAGGGATGCAGCTGAAGCAAGTAAGTGGTGGCTACACTTGTGCTCCTTTGTGATCCCTTGCTTGCCCTTTGCACAGTGCTGCAATCAGACTGGGTGGCTGTTCCGCTTGCATCTGAGTGGAAGCTTGCATAGGATTGATTTCCATTCCCCAAAGAAAAACCCAGAGGCAAGAAGTGTCGTGCCCTATGGTCCTCAGTGAGTCGGTAACAGAATGTCAGCTTCCCACCTTCACCTCTAAAGTCTTTCAGAGTAGCAAAATTCCCTCTTGCCAAAGTTGACTGGGGCTTCAGACTCTCTCCTGGAGAGGCAGCTTCCAGGGAAAGTGAGTCCAGAAGAATGCTTTTCAACCCAGGCAGCAACCTGGAAGTCACCAAATTCAACTCCTTCTAATAAAACCACCAGACAGTCCTTCTCCTGCCACTCCCTGCCGAGGAGCTGGTGCTGCAGAGCTGTGCTGAAGCCCGAGGCAGTGCTGCTGTTGTAGCCCCAGGAGCAAGCAGCATTCCCCAGTGAATCCCGGTTGAGGGGCTCTGGCTGCAGTGCTGTGTGTGCTGCCCCGAGGGCGGCAGCAGGGACATTCGGGGGCAGCACTCAGCCCGAGGGCATCACCCAAGGGTTATCTGCACTTTCTTTTGGGAACTTCCCCAGCCAGCCTCTGAAACAGGCAAACAAAAGCAAAGCAATACTGGGTTTTCCTTGTTTCTTAGGGGAAGCATCACTTCAGTTTGGTTTCAACTAGAAGAGGGCAGATTTAGATTAGATATTAGGAAGAATTTTTTATAATGAAGGAGATGAAATGCTGGAAGGGGCTGCCCACGAGAAGCTGCTGTTGATCCATCCTTGAAGGGGTTCAAGGCCAGTTTACATGGGGCTCTGAGGAACCTGATCTACATGAAAATGTCCTTGCTTCCAGGGGTTGGAGCAGATGCTGGTTAAAGGGGCCTTCCTGACCCAAACTCTTCTAGGATTCAGTGATTCTGTGATCCTTGTCCCATGTTTAGTGTGCCAGGGTTCTACCTTGAATTTGTTTGAGATAACAAAGGATTTGACCCAGCTCCAGCAAGTTTTCTGGCCCATTTCATTGTCACTCTATCCAGCACCCTCCACTTACAAGCTCTTCTTTGTTCCCTGCAGGCTTTACCCAACCACCTGAACAATCCTGTAAATGGCACAGCTTCCAGTGTGCAGGGAAAACAGCCTGGTAATGCCTTGAGGAAAAAGGCCTTGAGGAAGCAGGACAAGGTGCCCAGTGTGCCCATAGTCCATCAGGAAAGCAGTGTCCCATGCAACTCCTCAGGTAAGCCTACTCCATGGCAGCTTTTTCCCACACGTGCACAAGGAGCACAAAACTGCCTCCTGCCTCAGCCAGCACAGCTGGGATCTTTGCTCCATAGCCTTGTCCTGAGAATGAATAGCAAATCTCCTTTGGAGTTACTCCAGCTTGGTAGTACTGCAGCAGTTGGTTCTTAGAGATCCATTGGAAAGCTGAGCTGAATCAAGCAGTAGTAAAGGCCTAAGGCTCTGCCTTTTGCCCATCCTGGCAGTCCAAACCACAACACTGGTGGCAGGAGGCAGCTGTAACTGCAGGGATGAGCTGTGGGGCAGTGTGCCAGGGTGTGCTCACTGTGCACCTACGAGCACCACCACCATCAGTTGTCCACTCACCAGCGGGGCCCTCTGCCTGTGCTGCTGTCCAGCTCTGCAGCCAGCTGTTCTGCTGTCCCAGCAAGGGTTGTCTCTCATGGCACTCAGTGCCTTGGTGCCATCGTGCTGCTACTGCCAGAAGTGCCCAATGGCTCCTGGCTGCTGCCATCCCACGGCCTGCAATGCCAAGAGGGAACAAGCAGTGCCTCCATGGTCACTGCACCCAAATACAGGGGCCATGTGTAGCAGATGACAGCCAGGAGGGGCTGCCTGGTGCTCCCAGGCTGTTTGCTGCCTGCAGGGAATGCACAGCAGGGAGTCCCTAGTGGCTCTTGTCTCTCCTTTGTGGGTCGCCTGCCTGTGCTATGATCCCAAGTAGGGTGAGGTAAGAAGAAGGGAGCTAGGAATGATCCTTGGAATGCTCTTTCCTAGTGATGCCACTTCCACGTTCAGTATTGACCAGAAGGAGCCTGACTGTGGCTCTCCATTTCTATGGAATCTCTATGTTTATGTCTACACAGTTCTGCAGTGACATCACTGATGTCAGTGCCTGGGGTGCATCAGTGACATCCAGATCAGCTCCCGTGTGAATATTTTTGATGTTACAGTTCCCCCATAATTTGTGAGAACAAGCAGGGTAGCACAAAAACCCTACCGAGTTTAGAGCACTTTGTCTAGATTCTGTGCCATATTTATACTCCATCATTTTAGACATCTCTGATGTTTTCATCTATACATTAGAAAATGAGCTTTTGAGTGCAGGACATGAAATTTTTGGTTGACACTGCTTTTGATGACAAATGGGTTTCGTAAGAAATGCATTTATCATCTGATTTTTCTCATACCTTGTAAACTTTTTGCCTTACAAAAAAATTTCATTAGGGTAAACCCAGAACAACTGACTTCTCAAGAGAGTGCATCTGCCAACAGTTTGCATCTGTTTTGAATATTTTTATCCTCACCTTGCAATGTGAGCAGAGGCGCTGTCAGGTGTGAAGGGTCAGGCCTGGCTGTTCCCTGGGAGTTGCTCCATGGGGATTCAGCCGGGCCCAGCAGGGCTGGCTTGTTCAGGCTTGGCTTGGTGCTGTTCTGAGGCTGCTGCAGGTCCTTCCTCAGGGAGTTGCAGAGTGCCTCAGTCCTCAGGGGGGAAATCAGGGCACTGGGACAGGAGAGGCCCCTGGGAGTTCCCTCCTGGGGCAGCCATTCCCGCTGCCCAGCCCTGTCTGGCAGGGAGTGGGAGCTCTGCGGCCTCAGGAACCTGCCGCTGGCTGTGCTGCCTGTGGCCCTTGGGAGCTGGCAATTGCTGTGTGGGCAATGGTCAGGCTGAGCCTGGAGCTGTGCCCAGCTGGGGGCTGTGAGAAAGCAAGGAGCCCAAGGAGGCAGAGAGCAGGGCAGTGTGTGAGGCAGGGCCCGTGTGCAGCAATGGAAGCCTGGCTGGGAGCTGGGGCTGCAGGCCGCTCCATGGCGGGTGCCTTGCCCGGGGCTGCAGCGCTCAGGGCTCACCCTCTCCTCACAGTGACCTCGCAGACGGCCCCTGGTGCCGAGCGCCGAGAGGAGCTGCTCCGTGGGCGTGGGCACAAGGACAGAGCCTCTCCTGAGCCACAGCAGTCCCTGCTCCAGGCACTCTCCTGGCTCGACAGCGATGACTGGTAAGAAAGGCCCCGGTCACTCTGTCTCCCTCTGAGCGCTAAGGGAGGTTAGAAGTGGATCTTGCTAGAGCCTCTGAGCCCCGACAGCCCAGAGGGCCAAAGGGCACTGGTGAAACCACTCCAGAGCAGAGAGAGGATCAGGATTTGAGAGCAGCCTTTTCTTGGCCTTGGTCTGCAGCTGTGCTCCAGCTGCAGCAGGTCTGTGCTGGTTCCTCGCTTTGCCTGCTGCTCCATGGAGCTGCAAAGGGAATCTTGAGAGAAGAGAGGAAGCTGTGGGAGGAGATGATTTGCTGGCTGAAGGCAGGAGCAGGATGGCAGCAGTTCAGAGTGTAGAGATTTGGGTGCCTTGGGGCACTGGCCCAGTGGGACTGAGTAAGATTTCTCTCAGGTGCCACTGCTGACAGCAATGGCAGGTGACAGGGTATCCCTGTGACCTCCTGCATGTGAGTCCCAGAAGCAGCTCCAGGGAGTTCCCTCTTTCTGAGAAGAGGACTGAGTTGTGCTTTCAAGTCCCTCAGCCTGTCATTGCTCCTGAAGGGCTCATGTCCAAAGAGAAGGAGAAAGGAGTGAAATCCTCCAGGAATCTTGCACTTTTGGAATTCAACATTTTCCTTCTCACTGCTTCATATGGGGCTGAGATGTTTGGTCACAAATTGTGTTCCCCAATTAAACACAGAGAGAAGGAGGCCCAGAGGTGATAAGCCTACAAATGTTAGGTGATATTGCTTGTCTTTTTCATGTCTGGGTTAGCATCCACTCACTGGTGGATGTTTCATTCACACAGGAGTAAGGACTCCATTCCCACTGGGATAAGCATGAAAAATCTGCCACAAGGCATCTCCTTGTGCAGTCACATTTGCTTTGCCCTTTCTCTTCTGCTTTCTCTTCCCCATTTCTGTTTGGTGCCCTGTGAGGAGCAGAGAGCTTCTGCAGGTGTGGGGATCTGGGTGACACTCAGGGGTGCCCGTGGGATCGGTCTCCAGCCCTGTGCTGCAGCCCTGATGCCTCACACACCTTCCTGTAGCTCAGGGTCTGCACAGAGCAAGTGCTGAGAGACAGAGTTGTTTGCACCTTTTCAATAACTTGTTGCTGTTGTGGGGATTGGTTTAGGTAGGGGATTTTGGGAAAAGCCAGACTTTCAACTGTTCTTGCTCAGGTGTGGAATCTTCTGGGACATCCTGCAGTTTTTTGGGGAATGTGGAAGTGGACTGGGTGGTGACAGACAGGCCTAGATTGTAGAGTGGGAACTCAGCTCCAGAGTGCCAGTGCAGACTCTCACTGCTGAACTGCCTGCTGGGGCTGGCAAAGAAGGAAATGCCCCAGTAACAGCCCGATGGGATTGTGTCTTAGGGACAGGTACGGGGAGGTGACAAGAAACAGCAGCATGGGCCAGTCTCACCGCTTCTAGGAAGCAGTGACACAGGGACTTCATGTGCCAGGCCTTTCAGATGGGCTCTTTTCTAAAACAGCCACAAATGAAGGCTCTAAACCCCTCTGTTAGCCTCTCGGATCTGTGTATGCTTTTGACAGCCACAGCATCCTGTGGCAACGACTTCCACAATTTCATTAAGTGCTCCTTGAAAATCACCTCCCATTGTTCGACAGAGCTGCCAGCCTGGTAATTCAGAGGGTGCTGCCTAGATCTTGGGTGGAGAGAAAAATCAATCTTTTTGGTACTTGCCTTTCAGGGAGAAGAAGGAGAAGGCACTCCTCAGCATCAAACACCTGGCTGAGTCCCATTCAGAAGTCCTGCTTCCTAGACTTCGGGACATTTGCTTGGCAATTACCAGTGAGGTGAGAACATTGGTTTGGATTTTCCCCTGTACTTCATGCACGGTGTGTAGAGTAGATATGTGCTTGTTCATCTCCATGTGTACTCAGAGACTGCCTTCATTTCTGGTTTTAGACCTTCTGTTTCTAATGCCTGTCAGCTCTCTATAGGATCTGTGTGTCCATTTAGCTGTATTTACTGGCAGGTCTGGCATCTGACACTCATCTTGGAGTGAGCTGCCATTATAATCAATTGTACAAATGCAGAAGCACATGCACTAATTATGTTATTTGCCAGAGTCCTAATCTCTGCCCAAGCTGTAATTCACAACTGCAAATTAGTCTGTAGACCTGAGCCTGTGTTTTCTGTTTCCTGTGTGCTTCAACTGCTGGTGTTGCCTTTTTGAACAGGAGCACGTGACTCATTATCCTTATGGCCTGTGCCTTTCTGGTTTGAAAGCAGCACTTTTATTTGATTCTTTGTTTTTCAAATGAAAGAGCCTAAAATCAAAGCAGTTGACATTATAGATGGGTTCAGTAGATCACTTTAGTTAAATTTTTATTTTTCGGCCCTCAGCAATCAGGTCTGAGGCCAGAAATTGGTGCCAGAGTAGGTGCCTTTCTATGCTTGTGCTCTTCTGCTCTTATTGTGCTTGTTATGTTCCTCTGGACACACTGGGACGTGTTGTCATTACCTGGGACTTTTGTCCTAAGGCAACTGGTTTTCTTTCCAAGGTGATTCTTATGTTTCCCCTCATGACTTCCCCAGGTGACCAGCCTGCGCACAAAGGTGTCCTACTCGGCCATTGTCACTCTGGGAGAGTTTTTTGTGAGCTTGAAGAAGGACATGGACTCTGAGGTGGATGAGGTGGCCCAGGTCCTTCTCCAGGTTCTGTGCAACTCCCCAGAGTTGTTGAGAAAGCAGCCAGTCAGTCCCTGGGGATGATGGTAGACAATGTGACTCCTGCACGAGCAATGACTGCTCTCCTGGACAGTGGAGTCGGGTAGGTTCTCCTTCTCTTAGTGATATTCTTCACCTTCTAGTGTGCAGGTGGGGAAAGGGATGAGAGAAAGAATGGGAATGGTGGCAGGGAAGGGTCCTGTATCCTGCATGTTCTGTCAACTCAGTGACTGGATTCTCCAATCCATCTTATTTCTTTCCTCTTGTCCCCTATTTCTGCCCTCCCTCAGCCCATGAGTTCTTAGAATCACAGAAGTGTAGAATATGGGGAGTTGGAAGGGGCTCATCAGGATCATGGAGTCCAGCTCCTGGCCTTGCACAGGACACCCCAAGGGTCACAGCATGTGCCTGAGAGTGTTGTCCTAATGCTTCTGGAACTCTGTCAGGCTTGGTGCTGTGACCACTGTCCTGGGGAGCCTGTTGCAGGGCCCAACCACCCTGTGGGTGATAAGCCTTTTCCTGATATGCAGCTTAAACCTCCTCTGACTCAGCTTCCTGCTGCTTCCTGGAGTTCTCCCAGTCTGTCAGAGTTGCCTAGATGTGGTGAATGGTGAGGAAGTGAAAGTGCCTTCAAAGGTTAAGGATAGAGCCTTGTGCTTTTGTGGGAAGAGGGACAATTGCAGTTGCAGCTGTGAGCACTCTTTGATATTTCACTGCCCTAATCACAGAGGCCCTGGGAAAAAACCATGCATCCTCACTATGCCATGAACTTGAGAAATAAGGAGGGTACTTGCTGGGCCATGGAGCACATGGGGGAGAATGTGCTGGGTGTGGCACAGCCTGCAGAGCAGGTGCAGCTCCTGCCAAAAGGAGTCTTGTATGTCTGTCCTGGCCTTTGAGCTGTACTTCCTATTGAAACTGATGTTTCATGTTGGCCTTGAGATGATGAATCACTGCACAGGCACCTTCAGAGGCCAAATGCTATGGAATAACTGAGGCAAATGCTGTCTTAAGTGTTGGTGCTGGGCCTGGTAATTGCCAAAAGACACTCTCTAGAACAGGACAATCTGGCTAAAATGGCTGCCAGTCTGTCCTCAGCTTTGGAATAGGGTAAAACATTCAGATGTTTCTCTTGCCTAGCCTCACAGAAGAAACAGGTTGCATTGGTGTATATTCTGCAACTTCATGGCCCACAGCATGTTTTGCCTGCATTTGTTGCTTTCCAAATTTCTGCAGATTTAGGGATAAATGGCTTGGAAAAAGCCTCCATCCACGAGCTGCAGCTCTGTGTAGTGGGTGTCCTCTGATGGGTCAGCATGAATTGTCTTTAATTTCTAAAGGATTCATATGTGATCTGTTTCTTTAATCTTTCTCAGAGTAAAGTTTGGAAAAGAAATTGAGGATGAGATAGTGCAGGGAGACTGAATTCCTCCCTCTTCCTTGAGGCAGTCCCTCTGTCCAATGCTAACTCTGAGTTTATCTGAGGACAGAAGCTTCTAGAGGTGTCTGAAGTTGCAGGAGAAGCCAGGCCTCCTTCCCCCAGCAATGCCAGGGAGCACGCTGTGGCCAAGGCCTGTGCTGCTGCTGCTCCTTGTCCCTGTGCCCCAGTGTTTGCTCTCCTCTTGCCAGGAGCCAGCACGTGAAGGTGCGGAAGTGTACGGCCCAACTGCTCCTGTCCCTGATGGAGAGAATTGGAGTCACGGAGCTGGCAGGCACAGCCAGGGCTGAGGGGCTGGCGAGCGCTGGCAGGGACGCTTGCTCAGGACCGTCACAAGGACACAAGGTAATGATCTTCATTCCACCTCCTGAGACAGAAACCTGTTTGGTGTCTGTCTGGAAAGGTAACACCACAAAAGAGTGGAAACTAAAGGAAATATTAAGTTAGGTCACTGTGTGGAAAAAGGCCAAAGAGTCATGGAATATGCTGAGTTGGATGGGAGCCATCAGGGTCATCGAGTCCAGCTCCTGGCCTCTTGGCAGGACATGGCAAGAGTCACTCCATGTGCCCAAGAGCATTGTCCAAACACTTCTCCAGCTCTGTCAGGCTTGGTGCTGTGACCACTGCTCTGGGTTGCCTGGGGAAATGACTGTACTGGGCAACCTGAGGTTGTCCAACATGAAGGAGTACTGCCAACTTCCTGTGACTTGAAGGATTCTTTCCTGAGATCAAAAGAGCTCCAATTAGCCAGTCCAACAGTTTTCTTTAGTCTTAGTGCACAACACAAAGCCAAAGTGTTGACTAGTGTTCATCACTGAAGGATCCCAAACATCTATTTCTCATTTACTTAAGACTTTCCCAGAAATATTTCAGGGGTC
>NW_024879518.1:0-11935 GCF_009819885.2 Catharus ustulatus
ACAGCCACCGAACCTTCTGTCCCCCCCCGGGGCTGCGCGCCACGTCCCCGCCCCGCCACGCCCGGCCTAGGCCCAGGGTCTGACAGGAAACAGGAAACAGGAACCGGAAATGGCCAAACAGGAAACAGGAAGTGACAGACAGGAAATCCCCATCACAGCCACCGAACCTTCTGTCCCCCCCCGGGGCGGCGCGCCACGTCCCCGCCCCGCCACGCCCGGCCTAGGCCCAGGGTCTGACAGGAAACAGGAACCGGAAATGGACAAACAGGAAACAGGAAGTGACAGACAGGAAATCCCCATCACAGCCACCGAACCTTCTGTCCCCCCCCGGGGCTGCGCGCCACGTCCCCGCCCCGCCACGCCCAGCCCAGGCCTAATGTCTGACAGGAAACAGGAACCGGAAATGGCCAAACAGGAACCGGAAATGGCCGAACAGGAAACAGGAAGTGACAGACAGGAAATCCCTCCCACAGCCACTGAACATTCTGGCCCTGCCCCACCAGGCCCGGCCCAGGCCCAAGGTCTGACAGGAATCAGGAACCGGAAATGGCCAAACAGGAAACAGGAAGTGACAGACAGGAAACAAAAACTGGGGGGAATGGAGGGAAAATGGGAAAAAATGTGGAAGGAAGTGGGAAAATGGGGGGAAATGGGGAGAAAAAATGGGAGGAAATGGGAAAATTGGGGGAAATAAGAAAAAACGGGAAATGGGAGAAGGGGGAAAATGAGGGGAAAATGGGAAAATTGGGAAGAAACTGGGAAAACTGGGGGAAAAATGGGAAGAAACTGGGAAAATTGAGGGGGAAATGGTGAAAAATGGGGGGAAATGGGAAAAATAGGGCAAATAAGAAAAAAATGGGGGAAATGGGAGAAGCGGAAAAACAGGAAAATTGGGGAAAAAATGGGAAAAATGGGAAAAATGGGGGTGAGAGCAGGGAGTGAAAGAGGAGAAAAGGGAGGGAAAAATTGGGGAGGGGAGAAGAGAGGTCAAAAAAGAGAAAATTCCACAAAAGTGGAAATCAGTGTTTAAAAAATCATGAAAGAACACAAAAAATGTAAATAAAAAGTGGAAAAGAAATCCCTAACATTAAAATAAAATAAAATAAAATACAATAAAATAAAATAAAATAAAATAAAATAAAATAAAATAAAATATAATACATAATAAAATAGAACAAAACAAAATAAAATCATAAAATAAAATAAAATATGCAAAAAATAAAATACAGAATAAAATAAAATAAAATACACAGTAAAGTAAAATATAAAATAAAATAGAAAACAAAGTAAAATAAAATAAACAAAATAGAATAAAATAAAATATAAAGTAAAACAAAATAAAATAAAATGAAATAAAATAAAATACAAAATAAAATAGAACAAAACAAAATAAAATAAAATCATAAAATAAAATGAAATACACAAAAAATAAAATACAGAACAACATAAAATAAAACACACAGTAAAGTAAAATATAAAATAAAATATAAAAGAAAGTAAAATAAAATAAACAAAATAGAATAAAATATAAAGTAAAATAAAATAAATTAATGAAATAAAGTAAAACAAAACACAACATAAAATAAAATAAAATTCAAAATAAAATATAAAACAAAATAAAATAACATAAAATAAAATAAATAAAACGCAAAACAAAATAAAACACAAAGTAAAATAAAATAAGAGAAAACAATAAAATAAAATAAAATACAACATAAAGTAATATATATAATAGATTATAAAATTAAATGAAAAGCAAAATAAAATACAATAAAACAAAAGAAAATAAAATACAAAACAAAACATAAAATAAAATGAAATAAATCACAACATAAAACAAAACAATTTAAAATAAAATAAAATACTAAAACACGATAAAAAAATAAAAATAAAAAAATAAAATAAAATAAAATTAAATTAAATTAAAAGGAAATGCAGAGGCAGGGTGACCCCCAGCCCCTCCCCCAGCCCCAGCCCCTCTCCCAGCCCCTCCCCCAGCCCCGGCCCCTCCCCCAGCCCCAGCCCCTCCCCCACCTGCACGCTGTAGTTGAAGGCCTGGGCCGAGCGCAGGAACCTCAGGTAGCCGTCGGTGGCTTCGGTGGCCACCGTGAGCACCAGCAGCCGCTCTGCGGGGGGAGGGGACAGGGCTGGGACCCCCTGGGGCCACTGAACTGACCCAGTGACCACTGAGTCCTCAGAGTGACCACTGAGCTCTCCTAGTGACCACTGAGTCCTCAGAGTGACCACTGAACTGACCCAGTGACCACTGAGTCCTCAGAGTGACCACTGAACTGACCCAGTGACCACTGAACTGACCCAGTGACCACTGAGTCCTCAGAGTGACCACTGAACTGACCCAGTGACCACTGAACTGACCCAGTGACCACTGAATGCTCAGAGTGACCACTGAGTCCTCAGAGTGACCACTGAACTGACCCAGTGACCACTGAGTCCTCAGAGTGACCACTGAACTGACCCAGTGACCACTGAATGCTCAGAGTGACCACTGAATCCTCAGAGTGACCACTGAACTGACCCAGTGACCACTGAGTCCTCAGAGTGACCACTGAGCCATCCCAGTGACCACTGAACTGACCCAGTGACCACTGAGTCCTCAGAGTGACCACTGAGTCCTCAGAGTGACCGCTGAACTGACCCAGTGACCACTGAGTCCTCAGAGTGACCACTGAGTCCTCAGAGTGACCACTGAACTGACCCAGTGACCACTGAACTGACCCAGTGAGCACTGAGCCCTCAGAGTGACCACTGAGCTCTCCTAGTGACCACTGAACTGACCCAGTGACCACTGAGTCCTCAGAGTGACCACTGAGTCCTCAGAGTGACCGCTGAACTGACCCAGTGACCACTGAACTGACCCAGTGACCACTGAGCTCTCCCAGTGACCACTGAGTCCTCAGAGTGACCACTGAGTCCTCAGAGTGACCGCTGAACTGACCCAGTGACCACTGAACTGACCCAGTGACCACTGACCCATCCCAGTGACCACTGAGTCCTCAGAGTGACCACTGAGCTGACCCAGTGACCACTGAGTCCTCAGTGACCACTGAGCTCTCCCAGTGACCACTGAACACTCAGAGTGACCACTGAGCTCTCCCAGTGACCACTGAGTCCTCAGAGTGACCACTGAGTCCTCAGAGTGACCGCTGAACTGACCCAGTGACCACTGAGTCCTCAGAGTGACCACTGAGTCCTCAGAGTGACCACTGAACTGACCCAGTGACCACTGAGACCTCAGAGTGACCACTGAGTCCTCAGAGTGACCACTGAACTGACCCAGTGACCACTGAGTCCTCAGAGTGACCGCTGAACTGACCCAGTGACCACTGAGCTCTCCTAGTGACCACTGAGCTCTTCCAGTGACCACTGAACTGACCCAGTGACCACTGAGTCCTCAGAGTGACCACTGAGTCCTCAGAGTGACCACTGAGCTCTCCTAGTGACCACTGAGTCCTCAGAGTGACCACTGAACTGACCCAGTGACCACTGAGTCCTCAGAGTGACCACTGAACTGACCCAGTGACCACTGAACTGACCCAGTGACCACTGAGTCCTCAGAGTGACCACTGAACTGACCCAGTGACCACTGAACTGACCCAGTGACCACTGAATGCTCAGAGTGACCACTGAGTCCTCAGAGTGACCACTGAACTGACCCAGTGACCACTGAGTCCTCAGAGTGACCACTGAACTGACCCAGTGACCACTGAATGCTCAGAGTGACCACTGAATCCTCAGAGTGACCACTGAACTGACCCAGTGACCACTGAGTCCTCAGAGTGACCACTGAGCCATCCCAGTGACCACTGAACTGACCCAGTGACCACTGAGTCCTCAGAGTGACCACTGAGTCCTCAGAGTGACCGCTGAACTGACCCAGTGACCACTGAGTCCTCAGAGTGACCACTGAGTCCTCAGAGTGACCACTGAACTGACCCAGTGACCACTGAACTGACCCAGTGAGCACTGAGCCCTCAGAGTGACCACTGAGCTCTCCTAGTGACCACTGAACTGACCCAGTGACCACTGAGTCCTCAGAGTGACCACTGAGTCCTCAGAGTGACCACTGAACTGACTCAGTGACCACTGACCCCTCAGTGACCACTGAGCTCTCCTAGTGACCACTGAACTGACCCAGTGACCACTGAGCTCTCCCAGTGACCACTGAGTCCTCAGAGTGACCGCTGAACTGACCCAGTGACCACTGAACTGACCCAGTGACCACTGAGCTCTCCCAGTGACCACTGAGTCCTCAGAGTGACCACTGAGTCCTCAGAGTGACCGCTGAACTGACCCAGTGACCACTGAACTGACCCAGTGACCACTGACCCATCCCAGTGACCACTGAGTCCTCAGAGTGACCACTGAGCTGACCCAGTGACCACTGAGTCCTCAGTGACCACTGAGCTCTTCCAGTGACCACTGAACACTCAGTGACCACTGAGCTCTCCCAGTGACCACTGAGTCCTCAGAGTGACCACTGAGTCCTCAGAGTGACCGCTGAACTGACCCAGTGACCACTGAGTCCTCAGAGTGACCACTGAGTCCTCAGAGTGACCACTGAACTGACCCAGTGACCACTGAGACCTCAGAGTGACCACTGAGTCCTCAGAGTGACCACTGAACTGACCCAGTGACCACTGAGTCCTCAGAGTGACCGCTGAACTGACCCAGTGACCACTGAGCTCTCCTAGTGACCACTGAGCTCTTCCAGTGACCACTGAATCCTCAGAGTGACCACTGAGTCCTCAGAGTGACCACTGACCCACCCCAGTGACCACTGAGTCCTCAGAGTGACCACTGAGCTGACCCAGTGACCACTGAGTCCTCAGAGTGACCACTGAGCTCTCCTAGTGACCACTGAACTGACCCAGTGACCACTGAGTCCTCAGAGTGACCACTGAGTCCTTAGAGTGACCACTGAACTGACCCAGTGACCACTGAGTCCTCAGAGTGACCACTGAACTGACCCAGTGACCACTGAGTCCTCAGAGTGACCACTGAGCTCTCCTAGTGACCACTGAGCTCTTCCAGTGACCACTGAGTCCTCAGAGTGACCACTGAACTGACCCAGTGACCACTGACCCCTCAGTGACCACTGAGTCCTCAGAGTGACCACTGACCCACTCCAGTGACCACTGAACTGACCCAGTGACCACTGACCCGTCAGTGACCACTGAGCTCTTCCAGTGACCACTGAACTGACCCAGTGACCACTGACCCCTCAGTGACCACTGAACACTCAGAGTGACCACTGACCCACTCCAGTGACCACTGAACACTCAGAGTGACCACTGACCCCTCAGTGACCACTGAATCCTCAGAGTGACCACTGACCCCTCAGTGACCACTGAATCCTCAGAGTGACCACTGAACTGACCCAGTGACCACTGAGCTCTTCCAGTGACCACTGAATCCTCAGAGTGACCACTGAACTGACTCAGTGACCACTGACCCCTCAGTGACCACTGAGCTCTCCTAGTGACCACTGAACTGACCCAGTGACCACTGAGTCCTCCCAGTGACCACTGAGTCCTCAGAGTGACCACTGAACTGACCCAGTGACCACTGAGTCCTCAGAGTGACCACTGACCCACCCCAGTGACCACTGAATGCTCAGAGTGACCACTGAGTCCTCCCAGTGACCACTGAGTCCTCAGAGTGACCACTGAGCTCTCCTAGTGACCACTGAACTGACCCAGTGACCACTGAGCTCTCCCAGTGACCACTGAGTCCTCAGAGTGACCACTGAACTGACCCAGTGACCACTGACCCACCCCAGTGACCACTGACCCCTCCTAGTGACCACTCACCCCATCCCAGTGACCACTGACCCCTCAGTGACCACTGAACTGACCCAGTGACCACTGAGTCCTCCCAGTGACCACTGACCCATCCCAGTGACCACTGACCCATCCCAGTGACCACTCAGCCCTCCCAATGACCACTGACCCATCCCAGTGACCACTGACCCCTCCCAGTGATCACTGACCCCTCAGAGTGACCACTGAACTGACCCAGTGACCACTGAGTCCTCAGAGTGACCACTGAGCTCTCCTAGTGACCACTGAACTGACCCAGTGACCACTGACCCACCCCAGTGACCACTGACCACTCAGAGTGACCACTGACCCCTCAGTGACCACTGAATCCTCAGAGTGACCACTGACCCCTCAGTGACCACTGAATCCTCAGAGTGACCACTGAACTGACCCAGTGACCACTGAGTCCTCAGAGTGACCACTGAACTGACCCAGTGACCACTGAGTCCTCAGAGTGACCACTGAATCCTCAGAGTGACCACTGAACTGACCCAGTGACCACTGAGCTCTCCCAGTGACCACTGACCCCTCCCAGTGACCACTGACCCCTCCCAGTGACCCCTCCCAGTGACCACTGACCCCTCCTAGTGACCCCTGACCCCTCCCAGTGACCACTGACCCCTCCCAGTGACCACTGACCCCATCCCAGTGACCCTTGACCCCTCCCAGTGACCCCTGACCCCTCCCAGTGACCCCTCCCAGTGACCACTGACCCCCTCCCAGTCACCCCTGACCCCTCCCAGTGACCCTTGACCCCTCCAAATGACCTCTGACCCCTCCAAATGACCTCTGACCCCCTCTGCCCCCCCCTCACGCCCCCCTCCCCGCTCTCACCATTCCCGGGGTCGATCCCGGCGCCGATCCCGGCGTTCCCGGGGGCATTTCCGGGGCAGCTTTGGAGGGTCTCGGGGTCGGTCCCGGCCGAGTTTTTGGGGCAGGTCTGGGGGTTTTTGGGGCAGTTTTGGGGGGTCCCGGGGACGCCCCCCAGCACCAGCAGCAGCAGCAGCGGCGCCGGGAGCGCGGCCATGGCGCGGACGGGGCGGGGCTTACAGCGGGGGGCGGGGCCTCGCGCCGCGCCTCAGCCAATCCCCGCCCGCCGCTCCGCCCCCTCCACCAATCAGCGCCAAGGGGCGGGGCCGAGCCGGTGTGCCACGTTGCCAGGAGTAAAAAAAGGGGCGGGGGCGCCACACCCAAAATGGCGGAGAGCGGAAATAGTGACGGGGTTTGCGCCGCGCTCAAGATGGCGGCGAACCGTGAGGGCGGAAGTGGGCTGGGACGGGAGCGGAAGTGGCCTCAGAGAGGGCGGAAGTGAAGAGCGGCGGAGCGGAAGTCACCTCATGATGGGGGAGAAGAAAACGTCGGGTGAGGGAGGCGCGGGTTCGGGGGTTCTGAGGGGTCCCGGTGCCGGTTCGGGGGGTCCCGGTGTCGGTTCGGGGGTCCCGGTGCCGGTTCGGGGGTCCCGGGTTCGATTCGGGGGGTCCCCGGTTCGGTTCGGGGGTCCCGGTGCCGGTTCGGGGGTCCCGGTGCCGGTTCGGGGGTCCCCGGTTCGGTTTGAGGCTCCCGGTGCCGGTTCGGGGGTCCTGGGTTTGGTTCTGGGGTCCTGGTTTCGGTTCGGGGGTCCCGGTTCGGTTCGGGGGTCCCGGTTCGGTTTGGGGGTCCCGGTGCCGGTTCGGGGGTCCCGGTGCCGGTTCGGGGGTCCCCGGTTCGGTTCGGGGGTCCCGGTGCTGGTTCGAGGGTCCCGGTGCCGGTTCGGGGGTCCCGGTGCCGGTTCGGGGGGTCCCGGTGCTGGTTCGAGGGTCCCGGTGCCGGTTCGGGGGTCCCGGTGCCGGTTCGGGGGTCCCGGTGCTGGTTCGAGGGTCCCGGTGCCGGTTCGGGGGTCCCGGTGCCGGTTCGGGGGTCCCGGTGGGTTCCCGATTTTTTGGAGAAAATTCCCGGTTTTTTAAGGAAAATTCCGATTTTTTTAAGGAAAATTCCGATTTTTTTAAGGAAAATTCCCGATTTTTTAAAGGAAAAGTCCTGATTTTTTGGGGGAAAATTCCCGGTTTTTGTGGGGAGAATTCCTGGGGTTTTTTGGAGACGATTCCCGGGTTTTTTTGGGGAAAATTCCCGGTTTTTTAGGGAAAATTCCCGGTTTTTTAATAATTCAAATTTTTCGTGGATTCCCGTTTTTTTTGCGGAAAATTCCCGTTTTTTGGGGGAAGACTTCCCGATTTTTGGGGAGAATTCCCGGTTTTTTTGCAGAAAATTCCCCTGGTTTTGGGGGGAAAATTCCCGGTTTATTTGGGAGAGAATTCCAAGGTTTTTTAGGGGGAGAATTCCCGGTTTTTGGGATTTCTGATTTTTGGAATTTCAAGTTTTTGGGATTTCTGTTTTTTGGGGTTTCTGTTTTTTGGGGTTTCTGTTTTTTGGGGTTTCTGCTCTTTGTGATTTCTGCTCTTTGGGATTTTTGGTTTTGGGATTTCTGATTTTTGGTATTCTGGTTTTTGGGGATTCCTGGTTTTCGGGATTCTGGATTTTTGGGATTTCTGGGTTTTGGGATTTCTGGTTTCTGGGATTTCTTTTTTGTGGATTTCTGCTTTTTGGGATTTCTGGTTTTTGGGATTCTCGTTTTTTTTTGGATTTCTGGGTTTTGGGATTTCTGGGTTTTGGGATTTCTGGGTTTTGGGATTTCTGGGTTTTGGGATTTCTGGTTTATGGGATTTGTGCTCTTCGTGATTTTTGGGTTTTTGGATTTCTGCTTTTTGGGGATTTTTGTTTTTTGGAATTTCTGATTTTTGGGGATTCCAGATTTTTGCAATTTCTGATTTTTGGGATTTCTGGTTTCTGGGATTTCTTTTTTTTGGATTTCTGCTTTTTGGGATTTCTGGTTTTTGGGATTCTCGTTTTTTTTTTGGACTTCTGGGTTTCGGGATTCCGGATTTTTGGGATTTCTGGTTTATGGGATTTGTGCTCTTTGTGATTTTTGGGTTTTTGGGGTTTCTGATTTTTGGGGATTTCTGGTTTTTGGGATTTCAGATTTTTGGGATTTCTGGGTTTTTAGGATTTCTGAGTTTTGGGGTTTCTGGTTTCTGGGATTCTGTTTTTTTGGGGGGGTTCTGCTTTTTGGGATTTCTGGTTTTTTGTGATTTCTGTTTTTTTGGGATTTCTGATTTTGGAATTTCAAGTTTTTGGGATTTCTGATTTTTGGGGTGTCTGTTTTTTGGGATTTCCGGTTTTTGGGATTTCTGTTTTTTGGCATTTCTGATTTTTGGGATTTCTGATTTTTGGGATTTCTGGTTCTTTGTATTTCTGGTTTTTGGGATTTCCGGTTTTTTGGGATTTCTGTTTTTTGTGATTTCTGCTTTTTGTGATTTCTGTATTTCTGTGATTTCTGCTTTTTGGGATTTTTGTGATTTCTGTATTTTTTGTCCCCCCTCCCAGCCCGTGTCCCCAAGGGCGCTCCAGGACCCTCCTGATTTTTGGGATTTCTGACTTTTGTGATTTCTGGTTTTTTTGGGATTTCTGATTTTTGTGATTTCTGATTTTGGGATTTCTGTGATTTCTGTATTTCCTGTCCCCCCTCCTCCCAGCCCGTGTCCCCAAGGGCGCTCCGGGACCCTCCTGATTTTGGGATTTTTGTTTTTTGGGATTTCTGGTTTTTTGGGATTTCTGTTTTTTGGGATTTCTGAGTTTTGGAATTTTTGATTTTTTGGGATTTCTAGTTTTCGCGATTTTTGGTTTTTAGGATTTCTGGTTTTTGGGATTTCTATTTTTTGGCATTTCTGGTTTTTGGGATTTCTGGTTTTTGGGATTTCCGGTTTTTGGGATTTCTGGTTTTTAGGATTTCTGTTTTTTGGGGTTTCTGATTTTTGGGATTTCTGCTCTTTGGGATTTCTGCTCTTTGGGATTTCTGTTTTTCTGGGATTTCTGATTTTTGTGATTTCTGGGTTTTGGGGTTTTTGGGATTTTTGGTTTTTTGTATTTTTGGTTTTTAGGATTTCTGCTTTTTAGGATTTTTGGGATTTCTGGTTTTTAGGATTTTTGGGATTTTTGGTGTTTTGGATTTCTGTTTTTTGGGAATTTTTGTTTTTTGCGATTTCTGCTTTTTGTGATTTCTGGATTTCTGTGATTTCTGCTTTTTGGGATTTCTGTGATTTCTGTATTTCCTGTCCCCCGTCTCCCAGCCCGTGTCCCCGAGGGCGCTCCAGGACCCTCCTGATTTTTGGGATTTCTGGTTTTTTGTGATTTCTGGTTATTTTGGGATTTCTGATTTTTTGGGATTTCTGTTTTTTTTGGCGTTTCTGGTTTTTGGGGATTTCTGGTTTCTGGGATTCCATCTTTTTGGGGGGGGTTCTGCTTTTTGGGATTTCTGGTTTTTTTGGGGTTTCTGGTTTTTTTGGGGTTTCTGTTTTTTGGGATTTCTGCTTTTTGGGGTTTCTGTTTTTTGGGATTCCAGCTTTTTTAGGGTTTCCTTGTATTTGGGATATTTGGTTTTTGGGATTTTTGTTTTTTGGGATTTCTGATTTTTGTGATTTCTGTTTTTCTGGGATTTCTGGGTTTTTTCTGACCCCTGTCCCCCCTCCCCCAGCCCGTGTCCCCGAGGGCGCTCCAGGACCCTCCTCATTTTTGGGATTTCTGATTTTTGTGATTTCTGTTTTTTTTGGGATTTCTGATTTTGGGATTTCTGGTTTTTTTGTCCCCTCCCCAACCTGAGTCCCCGAGGGCGCTCCAGGACCCTCCTGATTTTTGGGATTTCTGGTTTTCGTGATTTTTGGTTTTTAGGATTTCTGGTTTTTGGGATTTCTATTTTTTGGCATTTCTGGTTTTTGGGATTTCTCTGTTTTTGGGATTTCCGGTTTTTGGGATTTCTGTTTTTTGGGATTTCTGCTTTTTTGTGATTTCTGATTTTTGTGATTTCTGGTTTTTTGGCATTTCTGATTTTTGGGATTTCTGGTTCTTTGTATTTCTGGTTTTTGGGATTTCCGGTTTTTTGGGATTTCTGCTTTTTGTGATTTCTGCTTTTTGGGATTTCTGGGATTTCTGTATTTCCTGTCCCCCCTCTCCCCAGCCCGTGTCCCCGAGGGCGCTCCAGGACCCTCCTGATTTTTGAGGATTCCGGATTTTTGGGATTTCTGCTCTTTGTGATTTCTGCTTTTTGGGATTTCTGTGATTTCTGTATTTCCTGTTCCCCCTCTCCCCAGCCCGTGTCCCCGAGGGCGCTCCGGGACCCTCCTGATTTTTGGGATTTCTGACTTTTGTGATTTCTGGTTATTTTGGGATTTCTGATTTTTTGGGATTTCTCATTTTGTGATTTCTGATTTTGTGATTTCTGCTTTTTGGGATTTGTGATTTTGGGATTTCTACTTTTTGGGATTTCTGGGTTTTGGGATTTCTGATTTTTGGTATTCTGGTTTTTGGGGATTCCAGATTTTTGCAATTTCTGTTTTTTTGGGATTTCTGATTTTGGGATTTTTGTGATTTCTGTATTTCCTGTCCCCTCTCCCCAGCCCATGTCCCCGAGGGCGCTCCAGGACCCTCCTGATTTTTGGGATTCCTGATTTTTGGGATTTCTGTTTTTTGGGATTTCAAGTTTCTGGGATTTCTGTTTTTTAGGATTTCTGTTTTTTGGGGTTTCTGATTTTTGGGGTTTTTGCTTTTTGGGATTTCTGGGTTTTGGAATTTCTGATTTTTGGGATTCTGGTTTTTGGGGATTCCTGGTTTTTGGGATTCTGGATTTTTGGGATTTCTGGTTTTTGGGATTCTCATCTTTTTTGGGTTTTCTGATTTTTGGGATTTCTGATTTTTGGGATTTTTGGGATTTCTGATTTTTGTGATTTCTGCTTTTTGGGATTTCTGTGATTTCTGTATTTCCTGTCCCCCCAGCCCGAGTCCCTGAGGGTGCTCCAGGACCCTCCTGATTTTTGGGATTTCTGATTTTTGGGGTTTCTGTGATTTCTGTATTTTGTGATTTCTGGTTTTTGTGATTTCTGTATTTTGGGATTTCTGTTTTTTTGTGATTTCTGTATTTTTTGTCCCCCCCCAGCCCGTGTCCCCGAGGGCGCCCCGCGGCGCGTGCTGGACGGGGCCACGCGGCAGCGCCGGCTGCACCGGCAGCT
>NW_024879519.1:0-10457 GCF_009819885.2 Catharus ustulatus
CCAACAGTGGCCCTTCTCATGATTTGCTGGTGAGCCCAGAGCCCGGGCCCTGCTCCCAGTGCCAGGCACTGCATGGCTCCATTCTCTCTTAAGCAGTGGGGCTGAAACACAGATCTTAGAAAAATTAAGATTTTAGTTAAACTTAAATAATTGATTGATCGTCTGTCATCTCATGTTTGCTCAGCTCTTCTTACAATGGGAAAAGACGAAACTGGTAAGCAGGCCTGAAGAAGCACGAACACTCGCAACCAGAAAACCATTCTTTTAAAAATTGGAATATCCCCAGAAATTATTTGTATTGTCATTAATAGAATAGGGTCGAAAGTTCAGGGCGAGGAAGACTCGCCTTACTTCCTCCTTTTAGGACCCCTCTCCACAAATATGACCCCAGACTTAATTCAAGAAGCCAGCCATGCATGCTTAATAGGCATTCAAGCTAATTATCATAGGAAGTAAGGGATGGGAGGGGCTGGTAATATGAATATGTATTTATTTAAACCTTTTGTCAATAAATAGACTCTGTGACCACCTGTAATTTTGCAGTGCGTATTAGGGGGCTACCCCACGCTGCTGCCTGGCGCTGAATAAACATATCCTTTCTAACTTTAAATTGTTAGAGAGTCTTTTTTCCGTCACAGTTGAGTATCGGTATTAGACCAATACTCATATTTTGGTAAATCATTTGGCGACTCTGGTGGGACACTTCTCTCTGGCTGAGGGGCCAGCGGGGTTCAGGACCCCTCTAGGGCGTCCACCTGGGATCTTCCTAGGAGGAGGGCTCCTTTTCCTCGCTAGCACCTCGGGGAGCAGAACTAGAACTGCCGGAGACACGGACAAAAAGGTATATTGAAAAATTAAAGATAGGTACCTTTAAGAGAACTAAAGTCATAAGACTCTGCAAGACATCGTGCGCACAGTGATAAGGCCTAAAGTGGATTTGTTTGTAAGTTTCCGCGGAGCTTGAGCTGGCTTGTGTTCCAGGTGAGGCTGGAACTTGTGCCCCATAGTGGGGGTGTAGTAGCAGACCAGTGGCAGCTGTCAGAGGTAGAGCTCGTGCAGAAGTGGGTCGGTGGAAGTTTTATTTGTAGTTTAAAGCAGCGCAGTGGTGATTGCCAGCTTGAGGCACCGGCTGCGGGCATTGGGGTGTGATGACTGCATTTTTGGTTTGCAGAATACAGCGATCGCAGTTTGTATGTGCCGAATGTGTGTGTATGTTTGAGTGTGCAACTTGTTTTTGTGAGCTTTGTGTGCTTCAACTGTGAGTTAGTGGCGCGCTGTGTGTGTTTTATTTTGTGTGTTCTTGAGAGTGTGTTAGCAAAAGTTTTGTATGTGTAAATTGTGAAAGAATTTTTAAATTTACACTTGAGTAGTAGACACCTTAAAAGTGGAGAAATTTGGAGCAGTTGCATTATGTAAATTGCATGAACTAAGCTCTGTGTGTGTAATTTGACTCTGTGTGCGTAAGCAGCAAAATTGTGGTCAGAGTATTATTGAGTGAGAGCAGCAGTTGTATGTGACTGAGCTGTTTGTTTTGTGTTTAAAAGAAGTGAGTAGTGCGAGACGATCTAAAAATTATGCCCAACATAGTCCAGTGTAATCCCGGCAACAGACATTGGTGGGGTGATCCGAGTTTTTTGCATAGACAACGCCTTTGTTTCTGCTCAACCTTGAAAAGTTTTAATTTTGGCTGTTTGTTTTAACTGTGAAAAATATAGCTAGTTATTTGTGAAGTTTTAAAATTGCTGGTGTAAAGGGTTAGTTTCTAAGTGCAGAGGGGTGAAGCAGCAACATGAGTCCAAAGCTGCTGGCCACCCCCACCACCGCAGAGAAACTGTGTCTTGGCCAAAATTTGACAGATTTTTGGCGTAGTCCTATGAATATTTAACCCAAGATATAACAAGAAAGGTTTGGTTTACTAGCAACCTGTAATGGGCAATTTAAAGGAAAAAAAAATTTTTGCTTTGTTATTTCATGTAAGTTTTGGAAGTAAAGTGTTTGAGAGTGTTTGGTTGTGATATGAGTTTGCTTAGAGGTGAATAAAAAGTTTCTCTTTAGTTGTGCAGTGTGTGTAGTGAACATTTTGAAACAAAAATGATTGCCAATTTGTGTTGAAAAAAAATAACCATTTGTCTTGGTCGGTGACCTGAGCTTTAAAAGAGTTATTTTAAGTGAGTTGGTTCACTGTTTTTTCATGTTAACCCCTCTTTTGTTGGTTGTTTTAATTTCTTTCCTTTTCTTTTTGCTGGTATAATTATATGTCAAAGAACAAAAAGTTCAGAGAATGATTCCAAGCTAAAGGAACTTCCCTGTCCAAGAAAGAGCTGTGACTTTAACCGTGAGTTGTGTTTTGTTGTGCAGTTTGTTGAAAATTGTAAATTTAATAAATATATAAGTCAAGGATACCTAAAAATGGAATTTATAGTAAACACAAAAGCAATATATTTGATGTTAAATTAAAGATACCTATAATAAATAGTTATGTTATAATAAAGGGAGCTACTGGCCAGTTTGAAAAAGCGTATTTTTACAAATCACTAAAGTATAAGTTGGAGAAAAAGTAGAGAATTCATCGATTTTTGTATATGCCTAAAGCTCCAGCTGCACTTTTGGGCAGGGATCTGCTGGAGCAACTGGAAGCAAAAATAATAATTAAAGATGGATGTTACCTCATGGTGGAGGTGTGACGACCCAGTTCAAAAGGAGAGACACGTCAGCATACGTACAGGCCTGACGGACAGATCGCACACTGCACCAATGTGGTGGATGGCGAAATGCGTTTTATTTTCTGCGCGCGCATCCTTTTATACCCGTGATGCGCTTGTGTCACGACTGTCACACCACTTGTTACATCGCTATTGGTTAACGCCTTTGGAGAGGGTGGGTGGGGACCCTATCTTTCCCGTACACCGCATGATCTTCCGATTGGCTTGCCTGTCTAACCACATTTCCCTCATCTCCATGAACAGAGAACTTTACAACTGTGTTAAACTTGTATTAACAAAATTGCAAATTTGTTAGTAACACAGAAAGTAACTGCAACGTGTTAGTAAACCACTGTTGTTAAACTTAGACTAGTTGCCTTTGTTCTAAGTACATAACGTCTATTCTGCTTAAATGGACTTTAACAAATTGGGCTAACTTATTGAGGAGACAGGGACCGAACATAAGTGTGAACACAACGACTATGACTGGTCCCGCTAAAGTGGATATGAGGGTAGTAATCCACAGGGAATGGTTAAAAAGCGAATTGAACCAGGTTTGTTGGGAAAATTGTCTGCTGCGTTGCTCAAGTCTTTGTTGGAGTTCTGCCAAGGATTGTCTGATTGGTCCGGATTTGTTGGCATAAAAGCAGCACTTCTCATTGAGAGCAGCGCATAGACCTCCTTGATGCATTAGCAGGAGATCCAGTCGGCGTCTGTTTTGCAACGCTACTTCCACGAGGGAATCAATGGATTCCTCGAGGTCTGAAACGGTCTTTTGGATTCTGCGTAAGTCCTCGTCAAGCCTTGATTCTGAGATACTAACACAGAGATGCCTGTTGCTGTGCCCGTCGCTCCTAGGCCTAAAAGCACTGCGAGGCTAATGGCTGTAATTAGTTCTCGTTTTTGCCGCGAAGGATGTTCTTCCAGGTGGTGGAGCACTTTGTCGTCGGAATAGTACAGGATCCTGGGAACGACAACAACCTGAACACAAAAATCATTAGCCTCCTCAAAGTGTCTGATGGAAATGCATGGGGTAACACCTGTGGGTTTACAGATAAATACCTGTAGAGTCATGGGGTAATACCTGTAGAGCTATGGGCCTGTAGCTCTTTTTTGGTGGTGAGAGGCAAAGTTGATGAGGAGGGTTACTGTGGTAGACCTGCTAAGAGAAACTCACAAGTTTCATTAGATTTGCTACCTAGCACGGGTTTTATTGATTTTAACGGACACCACTTAATGATGTTATCTTTCTCAACTGCCGCGTACCCTCGACCTGTCGTGACTAATTTCCATCCCGCCTCCCATTCTCCTATCTCATTTCTAATGCTGACTGGCGGACCTTCTTTTATAGCCTCTATGGTCCAATGTTTTTGGGAAGGAGCTTGTGTCTGATCTCCCCTGGGGAATTGGTTTATCGCTAGAAAGGCGGTAGCTAATAATCGTGGTTGTTCTGGTGGAGGGATACCATTGGTGAACCCTTCAGCCTTAGCTAGGGTCTCCAGCTTGGACTTGAGGGTTTGATTTGCTCTCTACACTATAGCCTGTCCTGTGCTGTTGTATGGGATGCCTTGCTTCAGGGTGATGTTCCATTTGGTAGAGAACTCCTGTACTGACTTGGAGATGAAGTTTGTCCCGTTATCTGTTTTTATTTGCTTTGGGATGCCAAGTCATGCCATGGTTGTTACCCAATGCTGGATTGTTGCTTTGGAGTTCACTTTGGCATGCTGGGTCGTGACGATCATGCCGTTGTTTGTGTCCACAGTCACTGTGAGCCACACTCTGGGTTTTAATAATTGGCAGAGGGTAAAGTCTGATTGCCAAATTTTGGAAGCTTTGAGGCCTCTAGGGTTGATTCCGCTCGACCACAAGGGCGCTTTCTGACAATGAGGACAGGTGGCCACTATGTGTCTGGCGTCCACTATTGAGATGCTGCATTTCTTGGCAAGTGCTTTAGCTCCAACGTGGAGCGACTCATGCAGTTGTCATGCGTCTTGCAAAGTCCAAAGCCCCTTCGCTGCAGCATCGGCCTTATCATTGCCGATTTGAAAGAATCCCTTGACGGGGTTGTGGCTGTTGACATGTATCACAGATATGGTGCCTTGACATGAGGAAAGTGCTTCTTCTATTATTATGGTGGCATGGGATGTTGAAATGCCTGGACCGGACATCGCCTGGCAGAGCCTGGCAACAGACATGGAGTCTGTCACGATGTTGAGATGCTCCGATTGGAACAGTCCGCACGCCCACACCACAGCGGAGGCTTCCAGAAGTTGGATGGACAGCGACTTGTCTGTCATTTTTACACACTGCCATCGTTCTTGTGCCTGCCACACCACGACTGCGGTAGAGGTGGTTGAGGACGGGTCAGTGAACACAGTTTGTCCTGGTAGGGGTCGGTCTTTGACTTTCTGTGGGAGGTCGATGTCTACTATCGCCAGTAGCTGAGTCCATGGGGGCTTTGCTGCGTAGCAAAGCTCTCCCACAAAACCGAAAAGGGCTAGAGTAAGGTGTTCTGAGATTGCCACTGATGACATTGGAATCTGCTTTCAGAACGGTAAATATATTCTTGCAGGCTCGAAACCTAACTGACTCAGAGTGAGTTTCCTGCCCTTCATGATCAGGTTTCTGAGACATTCCATTCCTGGGGTAAAAGCACGTGTGGTTCTTCCGAGGACTACCCCCTGTACTGGCTTGGCTGTGTCAGGAGGTCCTCGTGCTAATGCTCCTACTCCCCCCTCTTTGGTAAAATGCACATATAAGTCTAGCGACAAACTTGGGTTCCATCGGGAGAGGACTGCTGTGGACAGCTGTTGTTTGATGAAGTCGAGCGAGTGGGCAGTTTTTTCTGAGAGGGTCTTCTGTTCCCATGGATGCTTGCCTTTGAGAAGGTCATGAAGCAGGGACATGATTTCTGGTGGAATAAGGACGATGTTATGCAGCCACTGCAAAGAACCCACTAATTGCTGTGCGTCGTGGAGCGTTCTGATGTTACGGCGAATCTTGATTATTGGAGGTGTCACATAGGAACCGCCGATTTTCACACCTAGGAATGTGACCGAAGGACCCCTTTTTATCTTTGCTTCGGCTATTTCGAAGCCGTTGGCCTTTAGAACCTCGGAGATTGTTGACACAAGGTTGTCCACGTGGCTTGGAGTTGGAGCGGCGATGAGGATGTCATCCATGTACTGAATGATGGTGGCTTCTGGGTTCGCAGATCGAACTGGAGCTAGGGCTTGGTTCACGATGATTTGGCAGATGGTAGGTGAGTTCATCATTCCTTGGGGAAGAACCTTCCAGTGGAACCGCAGATTGGGTTGTTGACCGTTAGGGAACACGATGGAGAAGGCAAACCGCTCTTTGTCTTGCTCGTGTAGGGGTATGGAGAAAAAACAGTCTTTGATATCGAGGACTGCACATGGTTGGTTTTTTGGAATGAAGGAGTTGCTGGGTAGTTGTGTCTGCACTGGACCCATGGGCTGGATCTTCTTGTAAACGGCGCGTAGGCCGTGAAGCAGACAAAAGCCTTCACTGCTGCGTTTTGGTATCATGAATACTGATGTGTTCCATGGAGAGGTAGATGGTTCGATGTACAGTAATTTTACGACCATAAGGCGCACCAGACTATAAGGCGCACCCCCCGGGAGTTGGCAAAACTCGCAACTTTGTAGATCAGATAAGGCGCACCAGACTATAAGGCCCACTTTTGTTTTGCCGCGAAGATCCGTGCTGAGCGCAACAAAGTAACTACTTAGTAACGGAATCCCACAATCATGGAGTTTACTGGCATGTGCTCAAATTGGAAACATTTTAACAGATTGGTGTAGCCTTTAAACGCAGCCCGAAGCGCCGTCCCCGTGCGCGGGGCCCGGCACTCCCGCCTGCCCCTGGTTGGCGAGGCGAGGCTCGCGGCTGCTGCGGTTCAGGGCGGCCACAGCTCACACCTCGGGGTTGCTGCGGTTCAGGGTGGCACTGCCCACTCCCTCTCTCCCTGTGCGGCTCCTGCTGGCTGGGGGGTGCCCGCTCCCTCTCTCCCTGAGTGGCTGCCGCTCAGCCCGCGCGACCGGCAGGGACTGTGAGCAGGGGCTGGGCGATCCCTCTCAGCCCGCGCGGCCGGCAGGGACTGTGAGCAGGGGTTGGGCGATCCCTCTCATCCCGCACAGCCGGCGGGGGCTAGGACTGGGGGGCGGGGTTTTCGCCCAGCCTGCGTGGCCCCGCTGGCTGGGGGTTGGCCACTCCTGCCCCCCTTGCAGCTGGGCTCACGGCTCGCACTGTTTTTTTTGCAGCGACGAGGTGAGCCACGTGCAAAAAGTAATGAATTACTGGCACTTTGCAAACATTTTTCACAGACTGGTGTAGCCTTTAAATGCAGCCCCAGGTACCCTCCCCGTGCCGTGGGCCCCCACACTCCTGCCCGTCCCCAGCAGGCGCTGCTCGCAGCTCCTGGCTACCACCGCATGGCCGCTGGTCCCGGCTTCCCCTGCCTGGCAGCCGCAGCTGCCATGGACCCAGGTACTCCCACCCGGCACTGGCTGGCGCAGTTCCTCCTCTGCACCACCCGCGCCGTGTCGGCAGCAGTGGCTGCTCTCTCCCTCCTTCTCCGCACCGTCCGCGCCGTGTAGGCGGCAGTGGCTGCTCTCTGCCTCATTCTCCGCACCGTCCGCGCTGTATTGGCGGCGGCGGCTGCTCTCTGCCTCCTCCTCCGCACCGCCTGTGCGGTGCTGGCGGCGGCAGCTGCTCCCTGCCTCCTCTTCTGCACCGCCTGCACCGGGCCGGCGGTGGCGGCTCCCTCCTTCCCCGTGCAGTGGCTGGGGCCGGCTCCTTCCCTCCCAGCGTGGCTCCTGCCGGTCGCGCCACCTGCTCCCCTCGCGACTCGGTGCTCCCGCGGCACCACCCCCCTACTGCGGCTCCTACTTCCGGGGTGGCAAATGTCGCAACTTTGTCCATCAGATAAGGCGCACCGGACTATAAGGCGCACTTCAGGGTTTGGGCTGAAATTTTAGTCAAAAGGGTGCGCCTTATAGTCGTGAAATTACTGTACCCTTTTTGCCATTCTTGCCGGACCAACTGGAGAAGGATTGACATTCAAGGCTATAGAATGGGCCACTGCTCGACCCACACCGGGTCTGATGACTTCCATGTTAGCTTGACTGGAGGTGATGAGTACGTCGCAGTGACCCTCAGGGTAAATTTGTCACCCTGACGTTCAACAGAGATAGAGCGTCTCGTCCGAGCAGAGGTGGAACATTCGACAGGACGTAGACGTAAACTTGGACTTCTGCCTCGGACCCTCTTCTGTTGTATAAGGTTATAGATATTAACTCCACGCTCTTCTGTGCAACGGAGACTCCTCCTACTCCGCCTACTGTAGGTGCGTCTTCCAGTCTCCAACTTGGGGGCCAATGTGTCTGCGGGATAACCATTACATCTGCACCAGTGTCTATCAAAAGTGGAACGTTGATGGTTGTGTCACTGAGTTGAGAGCAATTTGAAGAGTTTCTCCAGGGACCTATGTTGGAGTTGTAGAAGTACTGTCGGCAGGTTCCCCATACTATTGGTGGGTTGTTGTACTGTACTGCCAAGGCCACTCACAGGTTTTGCTCTCCAAGTTGCCTTTCCAAGACGTGGATGTTGTTAACTCTGGCTGGGTCATCGGCTGGGGAAACTCTTGCTGCGGAGGCAATGGCTGGGCCATGAAGTTGATAGCCTCTTGCGGCGGCAGTGTGTTCGAAAGGTGCTCGCTCCACGCGGGGTTCACGTAGCTGGGCCGCTGGATGTTCCATCTGGGAGAGGGTTGCACGCGGCCCATCTGCCCCCCTCCCCCATCCGTTTCCCTGCTGCCTGTTTCTGCACCCCCTAGCGATGTGTCCCTTTTTCCTGCAAACCCAGCATGGTCCTCTCTGCTTGCCTTGGGACGGGGGGCCCGGCGGTGCTGGTTGGTTGCGACCTCGATGGCACTGCCATTACCTCGGCTACAGCAGCGCCGACTGCAGCTGGGATTGGGGCTAAGGCAGTGCCCACTGCGGCTTGGACTGGGGCTAGGTTTTCTTCTCTCGCGACATGCTTAATCATTGCTGCGATACCGGTGCCTGGTGGTACTGAGTGTAGGATTTCTTTGGTGGTCTGATTGCATTGTTGTCGTAGGCAGCTAGCCACGACTGGACCCTTGGCCTCTGCCGGCAAGTCTGAAGCATCTACGGCAGCTTGAAGGTGGTCCACAAATTTAGTAAAGCTTTCGCTTTCAGTCTGCCTAATGGTAGTCCATGGGGCAGGCTTAGAGATTATTCTGCATGTGGCGCGGATGGCTTCCCTGGCAACGCGGGTTGTGGCCGCGACTTCTGAGGCTTGTAAGCCTTGGGCTTGTGCTTGAGGGCTGACCATATTTGGGTCGTTACCCATTAGCCGCTGTAGGCTAGAGTTGCGTAGCGGGTGATGATCCCCAGTGACTTTGGCGAGCATGTTTAAACAATTGTCTTCCCATTCTTGTTTAAATACTATCATCCCTGCACCTTCGAAAATCATCCTGCATGTTTGTTTGATATCGAAAGGCAGTATGTCGTCATTGCCGAAAATGCCGTCGATCAGGGTGGACACCATCGTGGAATTACAGTAGTTTCACGAATACAAGCTGCACGGATTATAAGCCGCACCCCCGGTGCCTCGACAATGTTGCTGTCTTTGTCAATAGATAAGCCGCACCCCGAATATTAGCCGCACTTTCGTTCGTCGCGAGAATCCGTGCGCAGCTTTCACAAATTGGCCAATTAGTAACAGGATCGCGGCATAGCGGGCTTTACTGGCTCGGGGCGGGGCCAGGCAGGCTCGGCCCGCTCATGGTTGCCGACGGGGCCGGGTGGCCCAGCTCAGCGCCACGGCTCGGCGGGGCTGGCCGGGTGGTGCTGCCGCCGCCGCCGGGCTCGCTGGCCCCCCTCTCCCGTCAGCACCGCCCCGCTGCCGCGTTCGCTCGCCCGGCTGGCAGGGCTGCTGCCGCCGCCGCCGGGCTCGCTGCTCGCCCCGCTCCGCGCCCGCCCCGCGCCGCTTTCGCTCGCGCCGCGCCCGCCCCGCGCCGCTTTCGCTCGCGCCGCTTTCGCTCGCGCCGCGCCCGCCCCGCGCCGCTTTCGCTCGCGCCGTTTTCGCTCGCGCCGCGCCCCGCCCCGCGCCGCTTTCGCTCGCGCCGCTTTCGCTCGCGCCGCGCCCGCCCCGCGCCGCTTTCGCTCGCGCCGCTTTCGCTCGCGCCGCGCCGCGCCCGCCCCGCGCCGCTTTTGCTCGCGCCGCTTTCGCTCGCGCCGCGTTCACTCGCCCCGCGCCGCGCTCGCCCTGCGCCGCGTTCGCTCGCCCCGCCGGCAGGGCTGCTGCCGCCGCTGCCAGGCTCGCCGGCCGCCCCCTCCCGTCTGCACCGCCGCCGCGTTTCCTCGCCCTGACCGGCACTGCAGGCCCCCGCACCGCCGGGCTCCCCCACGCTGCTGGCCCCGATTCTGCTGGGCTTCCCCCGCTGCCAGGCAGCCCCACCCGCCGGCCTTCCTGCTTCTGCCATGCTCCCCTGCACTGCTAGCCCCAGTTCTCCCGGGCTCCCCCGCCATGCTGGCTCAGGCTCTGCCGCCCTCCCTGCCCCGCCCTGCTGGCTCAGGCTCAGCCGCCCGCCCCCCACACTGCTGGCCCCGCCTCTGCCAGGCTTTCCCACCTCTGCCGGGGCCGGCCGGGCTCCAGCTTGGCTTGGGGCTGCCGCGGGCTCTCACTTCCGTGTTGGCAGCTTTTAGA
>NW_024879520.1:0-9676 GCF_009819885.2 Catharus ustulatus
TATTTTACGATTTTTTGGGGGGTCTGAGGATGATCTGGGGGAATTTTGGGGGCATTTCTGGGGGGATTTTGGGTTTTTTGGGGGGTCTGGGGGTTGGGAGAATTTTTGGGAATTTTTTTGGATTTTTTAGGATTTTTTTGGGATTTTTTTTTATTTTTTGGGGGGCCTGAGGATGCTCTGGTTGATTTTTTTAGGATTTTTTGGGGGATTTTTGGGAGGATTTTGGGATTTTTGGGGGTGGTCTTGAGGATGGGGGGTGAGGAGAATTTTTGGGAATTTTTTGGGGGATTTTTTGAGGGATCTGAGGATGCTCTGGGGGAATTTAGGGGGAATTTTGGGGGATTTTGGGATTTTTTGAGGTTTTTTTTTGGTTTTTGGGGGGAATTTTGGGAGGATTTTGGGATTTTTGGGGATTTTTTTGGGGATTTTTTTGGGGGGATTTCGGGATTTTTGGGGGGTCTGGGGAGGTTGGGGGGTCTGGGGGGAATTTCTGGAATTTTTTGGGAATTTTTGGGATTTTTTTTGGATTTTTTTTTTATTTTTTTTGGAGAGTTACTGGGAGTTACTGGGAGTTACTGGGAGGGCACTGGGAGTTACTGGGAGTTACTGGGAGTTACTGGGAGTTACTGGGAGTTACTGGGAGGGCACTGGGAGTCACTGGGAGTTACTGGGAGTTACTGGGAGTTACTGGGAGTCACTGGGAGTTACTGGGAGTTACTGGGAGGGCACTGGGAGTTACTGGGAGTTACTGGGAGTTACTGGGAGTTACTGGGAGTCACTGGGAGTCACTGGGAGTCACTGGGAGTTACTGGGAGTTACTGGGAGTTACTGGGAGTCACTGGGAGTCACTGGGAGGGCACTGGGAGTGACTGGGAGTCACTGGGAGTTACTGGGAGTTACTGGGAGTCACTGGGAGTCACTGGGAGGGCACTGGGAGTTACTGGGAGTTACTGGGAGGGCACTGGGAGTTACTGGGAGTCACTGGGAGTTACTGGGAGTTACTGGGAGTTACTGGGAGTCACTGGGAGTTACTGGGAGTTACTGGGAGGTCACTGGGAGTTACTGGGAGGTCACTGGGAGTTACTGGGAGTTACTGGGAGGTCACTAGAGGTCACTGGAGGTCACTGGAGGTCACTGGGAGAAGGGGGCGGGGCCATCCCCAGCTCAGCCAATCAGGCGCCAGCACCCCCGGGAAACCCCGCCCCTTTATGCAAATCCCCATTCCCACACCAGCCAATCAGAAGCCGGCATGCAAATGAGCTGTGAGGGGTGGGGTTATGCAAATGAGGGGGCGGTGTTCTGTACCTCCAAGTATTTTCTATGGGGCAGAGTGGGTGTGGTTATGTAAATGAGGGGGTGTGGCTGTGCTCCCCGTGGGTTAGGGGTGGGGCTGCAATATGCAAATGAGGGGGCGTGTCCCCACGCTGACCACGCCCCCCGCAGGCCAAGGACAGCGACGATGAGGACGAGGTGGTGACGGTGGACAGGGATCACTTCATGGACGAGTTCTTCGAGCAGGTGGGGCCCGGAACTGGGGCGGGGGGCCCCAAAATGGGATCAGGACCCCCAAAAATGGGATCAGGACCCCCAAAAATGGGAATGGGACCCCCAAAATGTGGCTGGGGGGCCCCAAAAATGGGATCAGGACCCCCAAAAATGGGGCTGGGGGTCCCCAAAATGGGATCAGGACCCCCAAAAATGGGAAAGGGATCCCAAAAAATGGGACTGGGAGCCCAAAAATGGGATCAGGACCCCCAAAAATGGGAAAGGGACCCCCAAAATGGGGTTAGGGGAACCCAAAAAATGGGACTGGGAGCCCAAAAAATGGGTTTGGGACCCCCAAAATGGGGCTGGGGGGCCCCAAAATGGGATCAGGATCCCCAAAAATGGATTTGGGACCCCCAAAATGGGGTTAGGGGAACCCAAAAAATGGGAACAGGACCCCCAAAAATGGGTTTGGGACCCCAAAAAATGGAAATGGGAGCCCAAAAAATGGGACTGGGAGCCCCAAAAATGGGGCTAGGGGACCCCAAAATGGAACCAGGACCCCAAAAATGGGATCAGGACCCCCAAAAATGGGGTGGGGGCCCAAAAATGGAACCAGGACCCCCGAAATTGGGATGGGCGACTCCAAAAATGGGGATGGGGGACCCCAAAATTGGGATGGGAGCCCAAAAATGGATTTGGGACCCCCAAAAATGGGATCAGGACCCCCATAAATGGGGTGGGGGGCCCAATAAATGGGAACAGGGCCCCCAAAAATGGGATCAGGACCCCATAAATGGGTTTGGACCCCCAAAAATGGGGTTGGGACCACCCCAGACCCCCCTGAAACCCCCAAAATCCCCCAAAATCTCCCCAAAAATCCACATAATTTTCCCAATTCCCCCCAAATCCAGGTGGAGGAGATCCGGGGCTGCATCGAGAAGCTCTCGGAGGATGTGGAGCAGGTGAAGAAACAGCACAGCGCCATCCTGGCGGCGCCAAACCCCGATGAGAGTGAGTAATTAACTAATTAATTGGGTCATTAATTAATTAACGGGGTCATGGAGTCATTAACGGGGTCATTGGGTCATTAATGGGGTCATTAACTGGTCATTAATGGGGTCATTGGGTCACTCTGGGGTCACTCAGCGCCATCCCGGCGGCGCCAAACCCCGATGAGAGTGAGTAATTAACTAATTAACCAGGTTATTAATTAATTAATGGGGTTATTGAGTCATTAACGGGGTCATTGGGTCATTAATTGGTCATTAATGAGGTCATTAATTGGGTCATGGGGTCACTCTGGGGTCACTCAGCGCCATCCTGGCAACGCCAAACCCCGACGAGAGTGAGTAATTAACTAATTAATTGGGTTATTAATTAATTAATGGGGTTATTGAGTCATTAACGGGGTCATTGGGTCATTAATTGGTCATTAATGGGGTCATTGGGTCACTCTGGGGTCACTCAGCGCCATCCTGGCGGCGCCAAACCCCGATGAGAGTGAGTCATTAACTAATTAACTGGGTCATTAATTAATTAATGGGGTCATTGGGTCATTAACGGGGTCATTGGGTCATTAATTGGTCATTAATGGGGTCATTGGGTCACTCTGGGGTCACTCAGCGCCATCCTGGCGGCGCCAAACCCCGATGAGAGTGAGTAATTAACTAATTAATGAGGTTATTAATTAATTAATGGGGTTATTGAGCCATTAACGGGGTCATTGGGTCATTAATTGGTCATTAATTGGTCATTAACGGGGTCATTCGGTCACTCTGGGGTCACTCAGCGCCATCCTGGCGGTGCCAAACCCCCATGAGAGTGAGTAATTAATTAATTAATGAGGTCATTAATTAATTAATGGGGTTATTAGTTAATTAACGGGGTCATTGGGTCATTAATTGGTCATTAATTGGTCATTGGGTCATTAATGGGATCATTAAGGAGGTCATTGATCACCAGTCACTGACCAATCACTGATCAATCACTGACCAATCACTGACGGTCACTGATGGTCACTCGTGGTCACTCATGGTCACTCCAGAGACGAAGCAGGAGCTCGAGGACCTCACGGCCGACATCAAGAAGACGGCGAACAAAGTGCGCTCCAAATTGAAAGGTGACCACTGGGTGACCACTGGGTGACCACTGCCCTGGGAGTGACCACTGGGTGACCACTGGGTGACCACTGCCCTGGGAGTGACTGCTGGGTGACCACTGGGTGACCACTGCCCTGGGAGTGACCTCTGGGTGACCACGACATCCCCTCCCCATGGGAGTGACCATTGGGTGACCACTGGGTAACCGGAGAGTGACCACAGCGTCCTCTCCTCCTGGGAGTGGCCGAGGAGTGACCACGATGTCCTTGGGAGTGACCAGTGGGCGACTGTGGTGTCCTGGGAGTGGCGGGGCAGTGACCACTGCCATGAGTGTCCAGGCAGTGTCCGGCAGTGTCCAGCAGTGGCTGCAGAGTGACCGCTGCCCTGTACACGGAGTGTCCAGCGGTGGCCACGGAGTGACCACTGCAGTGTCCGGCGGTGGCCGCAGAGTGACCGCTACCCTGTACACGGAGTGTCCAGCAGTGTCCATCAGTGACCACTGCCCAGTGTCCATCAGTGACCACTGCCCAGTGTCCAGCGGTGGCTGCAGAGTGACCGCTGCAGTGTCCGGCGGTGGCCGCAGAGTGACCGCTGCAGTGTCCGGCGGTGGCCGCAGAGTGACCGCTGCTCTGTACACGGAGTGTCTGGCAGTGACCACTGCCCAGTGTCCAGCAGTGACCACTGCGCAGTGTCCGGCGGTGGCCGCAGAGTGACCACTGCAGTGCCCGGCGGTGGCTGCAGAGTGACCACTGCAGTGTCCGGCGGTGGCCGCAGAGTGACCGCTGCCCGCTGCCCGCAGCCATCGAGCAGAGCATCGAGCAGGAGGAGGGGCTCAACCGCTCCTCGGCCGACCTGCGCATCCGCAAGACACAGGTGCGCCCTTCGGCCTCGCCATCTTCATCATCATCTTCATCATCGTCATCGTCATCGTCATCAATGTCATCTTCATCCTCATCTTCATCATCGATGTCATCGTAATCATCATCATCATCATCATCGTCATCATCATCATCGTCGTTGTGTTCATCATTGTCGTGTTCATCTTCATCTTCAGCATCATCATCATCATCAATGTCATCATCATCATCATCTTCATCATCGTCGACATCATCGCATTCATCTTCATCATCATGTTCATCAACATCATCATCATCTTTGTCATCGTCGTCACCATCCTCATCTTCATCATCGATGTCATCGTGTTCATCGTCATCATCGTTATCATCATCTTCATCATCTTCATCATGACGTCATCGTCAATGTCATCGTCATCTTCATCATCGCCATTGTTATCTTCATCATTGTGTTAATCTTCATCATCATCTTCATCATCTTCATCAATGTCATCATCATCGTCATCTTCATCATCTTCACCATGACACCATCATCATCGTCAATGTCATCTTCATCATCACGTTCTTCTTCATCAGCATCATCATCATCGTCATCAATGCCATCGTCATCTTCATCATCGTCATTGTTATCTTCATCATCGTGTTAATCTTCATCATCATCGTCATCATTGTCATCGTCATCATCGTCTTCATCGTCGTTGTCATCGTCATCATCAATGCCGTCTTCATCATGGTGTTCATCTTCATCATCATCATCGTTGTTGTGTTCATCATCGTCATCTTCCTCATCATTGTCATCTTCATCATCGTCATCATTGTTATCATCATCTTCATCGTCTTCATTGATGTCATCATCATCTTCATCATCGTCATCATCGTCACCTTCATCATTGTCATCATTGAGTTTGTCTTCATCTTCATCGTCATCGTCATCTTCATCTTCATCGTCATCATCAATGTAATCATCATTGTGTTTGTCTTCATCATCATCATCATTGTCATCAATATAATCTTCATCTTCATCGTCATCATCGTGTTCATCTTCATCATCATGTTCATCATGTCATCATCATCCTCATCTTCATCATCGATGTCATTGTAATCATCTTCATCATCGTTATCATCGTCACCTTCATCATTGCCATCATTGCGTTTATCTTCATCTTCATCGTCATCATCGTCATCAAAGTCATCGTCATCATCATCATGTTCATCGTCATCATCGTTATCATCATCATCATCATCGTCATTGTCACCCTCAGGTTCTTCATCGTCATCTTCATCCCCAGCGTCGCTGTCGGCCCCTCATCATCATCATCATCGTCACTGACGTCATCGGCCTCATCATCGTCATCGTCATCATCATCATCGTCATCATCGGCAGCATGGCCATTGTACGGCCTCACCTGTGCAACCTCACCTGTGCAATCTCACCTGTCCAATCTCACCTGTGTCTCACCTGTCCAATCTCACCTGTCTCACCTGTCCAATCTCACCTGTCCATCTCTCACCTGTCCAATCTCACCTGTCCAATCTCACCTGTCCAATCTTACCTGTCCATCTCTCACCTGTCCAATCTCACCTGTCCGTGTCTCACCTGTCCAATCTCACCTGTCTCACCTGTCTCACCTGTCCATCTCACCTGTCTCTGTCTCACCTGTCCAATCTCACCTGTCTCACCTGTCTCACCTGTCCATCTCACCTGTCTGTGTCTCACCTGTCCAATCTCACCTGTCTCACCTGTCCATCTCTCACCTGTCCATCTCTCACCTGTCCCCTCACCTGTCCATCTCACCTGTCCATCTCACCTGTCCATCTCTCACCTGTCCAATCTCTCACTTGTCCAATCTCTCACCTGTCCAATCTCACCTGTCCACTCTCACCTGTCCAATCTCACCTGTCCAATCTCACCTGTCCACTCTCACCTGTCCAATCTCACCTGTCTCACCTGTCCAATCTCACCTGTCCAATCTCACCTGTCCAATCTCACCTGTCTCACCTGTCCATCTCTCACCTGTCCATCTCTCACCTGTCCCCTCACCTGTCCCTGTCTCACCTGTCCGTGTCTCACCTGCCCAGCACTCGACGCTGTCCCGGAAGTTCGTGGAGGTGATGACCGAGTACAACGCGACGCAGTCCAAGTACCGCGACCGCTGCAAGGACCGGATCCAGCGCCAGCTCGAGATCAGTGCGCGGGGTCAAGGGTCAAGGGTCATCCAGGGGTCAAGGGGTCACTCAGGGGTCAGCAGGAGGGGTGGTCAGTGCAGTCATCACCCCCAGTGGTCACCACGACCACTGCAAGGACGGGATCCAGCGCCAGCTCGAGATCAGTGCGCGGGGTCAAGGGGTCATCCAGGGGTCAAGGTGTCACTCAGGGGTCAGGGGGTCACTCAGGGGTCAGGGGGTCAGCAGGAGGGGTTGTCAGTGTGGGCAGAGGGGTCAGTGTGGTCACCGCGACCGCTGCAAGGACCGGATCCAGTGCCAGCTCGAGATCAGTGCACGGGGTCAAGGGGTCAAAGGTCATCAGGGGTCAAGGGTCATCCAGGGGTCACTCAGGGGTCAGTAAGAGCGGTGGTCAGTGTGGGAGGAAGGGTCAGTGTGGTCACCACCCCTGACCACTGCAAGGACCGGATCCACCGCCAGCTCGAGATCAGTGTGTGGGGTCATCCAGGGGTCAAGGGGTCATCGGGGGTCACTCAGGGGTCAGAGGGTCACTCAGGGGTCAGCAGGAGGGGTGGTCAGTGCGGTCATCACCCCCAGTGGTCACCATGACCACTGCAAGGACTGGATCCAGCGCCAGCTCGAGATCAGTGTGCGGGGTCAAGGGTCATCCAGGGGTCAAGGTGTCACTCAGGGGTCAGGGGGTCACTCAGGGGTCACTCAGAGGTCTGCAGGAGGGGTGGTCAGTGTGGGAGGAAGGGTCAGTGTGGTCACCACCCCTGACCACTGCAAGGACCGGATCCACCGCCAGCTCGAGATCAGTGCGCGGGGTCAAGGGTCAAGGGTCATACAGGGGTCATCGGGGGTCACTCAGGGGTCAGGGGGTCAGCAGGAGGGGGGTCAATGTGGGCAGAGGGGTCAGTGCGGTCACCACCCCCAGTGGTCATTGTGACCGCTGCAAGGACGGGATGAAGCAGGAGTGGTCAGTAGGGGAAGTCAAAGGGTCATCCAGGGGTTAAGGGGTCACTCAGAGGTCATCAGGAGGAGTGGTCAGTGTGAGGGGAGGGGTCAGTGTGGTCACCACGCCCCTCCCTCCCCCCCCAGCTGGCCGGACCACGACCAACGAGGAGCTGGAGGACATGCTGGAGAGCGGCAAGCTGGCCATCTTCACCGACGACGTGAGTGACCACCGCGGCGGTCAGTGGGGGTCACTCGGGGTCATGGGGGGTCACTCACAGCATGAGTGACCATTGCAGCGGTCAGTCGGGGTCACAGGGGTCACTGAGAGTCACTGACATTGGGAGTGACCACTGCGGCGGTCACTCGGGGTCACTCAGGGTCATGGGGGCGTCACTGAGGGTGACTGACAATGGGAGTGACCACTGTGGTGGTCAGTCAGTCATGGGGGTCACTGGGGGTCACTGACAGTGGGAGTGACCATTGTGGCCGTCACTCAGGGTCACTCGGGGTCAGCCAGGGTCACTCAGGGTCAGTCGGGGTCACGGAGGTCAGTGGGGGTCACTGACAATGTGAGTGACCACTGCGGTGGTCAATCAGGGTCATATCCCAGGTGCCCCCAGCTCCCCCCAGGTGTGCCCAGGTGACCCCAGGTGCCCCCAGGTGTGCCCAGGTGTATCTCAGGTGCCCCCAGGTGTGTCCCAGCTCCCCCCAGGTGACCCCAGGTGCCCCCAGGTGACCCCAGGTGTGTCCCAGCTCCCCCCAGGTGACCCCAGGTGCCCCCAGGTGTGCCCAGGTGTGCCCAGGTGCGCCCAGGTGACCCCAGGTGTATCCCAGGTGTATCCCAGGTGCCCCCAGGTGTGCCCAGGTGCCCCCAGGTGCGCCCAGGTGACCCCAGGTGTGTCCCAGCTCCCCCCAGGTGTGTCCCAGGTGCCCCCAGGTGTGCCCAGGTGCCCCCAGGTGACCCCAGGTGACCCCAGGTGACCCCAGGTGCGCCCAGGTGCCCCCAGCTCCCCCCAGGTGCCCCCAGGTGCCCCCAGGTCCCCCCAGGTGTGTCCCAGGTGCCCCCAGGTGCCCCCAGGTGCGCCCAGGTGTGTCCAGGTGTGTCCCAGGTGCCCCCAGGTGCGCCCAGGTGACCCCAGGTGCGCCCGCAGATCAAGATGGACTCGCAGATGACCAAGCAGGCGCTGAACGAGATCGAGACGCGGCACAACGAGATCATCAAGCTGGAGACGAGCATCCGGGAGCTGCACGACATGTTCGTGGACATGGCCATGCTGGTGGAGAGCCAGGTAACACCTGGGGACAGGTGAGACACAGGTGTGACACCTGGGGACAGGTACAGACAGGTACAGACAGGGACAGATAGGACAGGTGACACCTGGGGACAGGGATGGCATCCGGGAGCTGCACGACATGTTCGTGGGCATGGCCATGCTGGTGGAGAGCCAGGTAACACCTGGGGACAGGTATGGACAGGTGTGACACCTGGGGACAGGTACGGACAGGTACAGACAGGTACGGACAGGTACAGACAGGGACAGACAGGTACAGACAGGTATGGATGGGACAGGTGACACCTGGGGACAGGTGAGACACCTGGGGACAGGTACAGACAGGTACAGACAGGTACGGACAGGTACAGACAGGTACAGACAGGTGAGACACCTGGGGACAGGTACGGACAGGTAGGGACAGGTACAGACAGGTATAGACAGGTGACACCTGGGGACAGGTACAGACAGGTACAGACAGGTACAGACAGGACAGGTGACACCTGGGGACAGGGACGGCGTCCGGGAGCTGCACGACATGTTCGTGGACATGGCCATGCTGGTGGAGAGCCAGGTAACACCTGGGGACAGGTACAGGCAGGTACAGACAGGTGAGACAGGACAGGTGACACCTGGGGACAGGTGAGACGGGTATGGACAGGTGTGAAAGGTGAGACAGGTGAGATACAGGTGAGACAGGTGACACCTGGGGACAGGTACAGACAGGTATGGACAGGTACGGACAGGTACAGACAGGACAGGTGACACCTGGGGACAGGTGACACAGGTATGGACAGGTGTGAAAGGTGAGACAGGTGACACAGGACAGGTGACATGGCCACTG
>NW_024879521.1:0-9646 GCF_009819885.2 Catharus ustulatus
TCATTTTAGGTAATTTTTTATCATTTTTTGTCATTTTGGTGCCATTTTTTGTCATTTTTTTGTCATTTTTTGTCATTTTTTGTCATTTTTGGGTCCATTTTGGGGCCATTTTTTGACATTTGGGGCCATTTTGTGCCATTTTGGGTCATTTTGGAGCCATTTTGGGGCCATTTTGGTGCCATTTTTTGTCATTTTGGGTCATTTTGGGGCCATTTTGAGTCATTTTGGGGCCATTTTGGATAATTTTTTGTCATTTTTTGTCATTTTTTGTCATTTTTTGTCATTTTGAGGCCATTTTGAGGCCATTTTGGGGCCATTTTGGGGCCATTTTGGGTCATTTTTTGTCATTTGGGGGCCATTTTGGGGCCATTTTTTGTCATTTTGGACCATTTTGGGTCATTTTGGGGCCATTTTTGGGTCATTTTGGGTCATTTTTTGTCATTTTTTTGTCATTTTGGGACCACTTTGGGTCCAATTTGGGGCCATTTTGGGTCATTTTGTGTCATTTTTTTGTAATTTTGGGTCATTTTGGGTCATTTTTTGTCATTTTGGGGTCATTTTGGGGTCATTTTGTGCCATTTTTTGTCATTTTGGGGTAATTTTGGGTCATTTTTTTCATTTTGGGTCCATTTTGGGTCCATTTTGGGTCCATTTTGGGTCATTTTTTGCCATTTTTGGATCATTTTTGGCACCATTTTGGGTCATTTTTTGTCATTTTTTGCCATTTTTGGATCATTTTTGGCACCATTTTGGGTGGATTTTCTCTGGTTTTGGGTCAATCTTGGAGCTGATTTTTATCTCCAATTTCCCGATTTTCTTTGCTGATTTTGGGTCAATTTTCCCCATTTTTGGATCGATTTTGGAGCTGATTTTGGGTTAATTTTGGGGTGGTTTTGGCCCCATTTTAGGTTAATTTTTGGTGTTTTTTGGTTCATTAAGAGCTGCTTTTGGAGCTGAATTTGGGTCAATTTTTGGTATTTTTGGGTCCATTTTGGGTTGATTTTGGGAGTTTTGGGGTTCATTGTGGAGCTGATTTTGGGTGGATTTTGGGTGGATTTTCCCCATTTTTGGGTGGAATTTGGAGGTGATTTTTGGGTTGAATTTCCCCATTTTTAGGTCATTATGGAGGTGATTTTGGGGTTTTTTTGGACCCATTTTAGAACTGATTTTGGGTGGATTTTCCCCATTTTTGGGTCGATTTTTGAACTGATTTTGGGTTGATTTTGGGTGGTTTATCCCCATTTTTGGGGGCATTTTGGAGCTGATTTTTGGGTTGACTTTCTCCACTTCTGGGTCAGTTTTGGATCTGATTTAGGGTTAATTTTGGGTGTTTTTGGGTTCATTTAGGAGCTGATTTTGGGTCATTTTGGGTTTATTTTGGGTGGATTTGGGTGGATTTTGAATCTGATTTTGGGTTCATTTTGGAGCAGATTTTGGGTTGATTTTGGGATTTTTTGGCCCCATTTCTCAGCTGGTTTTGGGATGATTTTGGGTGGATTTGGGTGGATTTTGGAGGTGATTTTGGGTTGTTTTTTCCCTTTTTTGGGTCAATTTTGGAGCTGATTTTGGGGTTATTTTTGGTGTTTTTGGGTGGATTTTGGGTTGATTTTTGGGTTCATTTTGGGTTAATTCTGGGTGGATTTTCCCCATTTTTGGATCGATTTTGGAGCTGATTTTGGGTTGATTTAGGGTTATTTTGGGTCCATTTTGGGTTGATTTTTGGTGTTTTTGGGTTCATTTTGGATCAGATCTAGGAATCATTTTTCGTGTTTTTGGCCCAATTTCTGAGTTGATTTTGGGTGGATTTTCCCCATTTTTGGGTCAATTTAGGAGCTGATTTTGGGTTGATTTTGGGTGGATTTGGGTTTATTTTGGGTCGTTTTGGGTGGATTTTTGAACTGATTTTGGGTTGATTTTTGGTGTTTTCGGGTTCATTTAGGAGCTGATTTTGGGGTGGTTTTGGCCCCATTTTAGGTTAATTTTTGTTGTTTTTGGGTTCATTAAGAGCTGCTTTTGGAGCTGATTTTGGGTTGATTTTGGGTGGATTTTCCCCATTTTTGGGTCGATTTTGGAGCTGATTTTGGGTGGATTTTTTGAATTTTTGGGTCCATTTTGGGTTGATTTTTGGGTTAATTTTGGGTGGTTTTGGCGCCATTTTTGGGTTGATTTTGGGTCGATTTTGGGCTGATTTTGGGTTATTTTGGATCTGATTTTGGGATAATTTTGGGTGTTTTTGGGTCGATTTTGGAGCTGATTTTGGGTTCATTTTGGGTCCATTTTGGGTTCATTTATGAACTGATTTTGGGTGAATTTTTGGTATTTTTGGGTCCATTTTGGGTTGATTTTGGGTTGATTTTGGGTCGATTTTTGGGTTCATTTTGGAGCTGATTTTGGGTGGATTTTCCCCATTTTTGGTTGGGTTTTGAAGTTGATTTTTGGGTCGATTTTCTCCATTTTTGGGTCGTTTTTGGAGCTGATTTTGGGTGGATTTTGGGTGGATTTTGGATCTGATTTTGGTTTGCTTTTTGGTGTTTTTGGGTCCATTTTGGGTTAATTTTGGGTTCATTTATGAGCTGATTTTGGGTGGATTTTCCCCATTTTTGGGTGGATTTTGGAGCTGATTTTTGGGTCGACTTTCTCCATTTCTGGGCTGATTTCTGAGCTGATTTTGGGTCAATTTTTGCTGTTTTTGGGTCACAGGGTCCCTGCTGTGGGTGCCCCTGACCCCCGGTCGGCACCGCCTCGGGGGCTCGGCCCTGGAGCTGATTCTGTGTTTGTTTTGTGTTTATTTTGTGTTTAGTTTGGGTTGATTTTGTGTTTATTTTGTGTTTATTTTGTGTTTATTTTGTGTTTATTTGGGGTTGATTTTGTGTTTATTTTGGGTTGATTTGGGTTGATTTTGGGTTATTTTGGGTTGATTTTGGGTGGTTTTGGGTTAATTTTGGGTGGATTTTGGAGCTGATTTTGGGTCAATTTTGGGATTTTTTGACCCCATTTTTGAGCTGATTTTGGGTCAATTTTCCCCATTTTTGGGTGGATTTTGGAGCTGATTTTGGGTTTATTTTTGCTGATTTTGGGTTGATTTTGGGTGGTTTTGAGTTCATTTAGGAACTGATTTTGGGTTGATTTTGGGTGGATTTTTTAAATTTTTGGGTCCATTTTTGGGTTGATTTTTGGGTCGATTTTGGTGGTTTTGGGTTATTTTGGATCTGATTTTGGGATAATTTTGGGGGTTTTTGGGTCGATTTTGGAGCTGATTTTGGGTCATTTTGGGTCCATTTTGGGTTCATTTATGAACTGATTTTGGGTGAATTTTTGGTATTTTTGGGTCCATTTTGGGTTGATTTTGTGTCGATTTTGGTGTTTTTGGGTTCATTTTGGAGCTGATTTTGGGTGGATTTTGGATCTGATTTTGGTTTGCTTTTTGGTGTTTTTGGGTCCATTTTGGGTTAATTTTGGGTTCAGTTCTGAGCTGATTTTGGGTGAATTTTCCCCATTTTTGGGTCAATTTTGGAGTTGATTTTTGGGTCGACTTTCTCCATTTCTGGGTCAATTTCTGATCTGATTTTTGGTTAAATTTTGGGTTATTTTGGGTGCAGGGTCCCTGCTGTGGGTGCCCCTCACCCCGGGCCGGCACCGCCTGGGGGGCTCGGCCCTGGAGCTGATTCTGTGTTTATTTTGTGTTTATTTTGGGTTTATTTTGGGTTATTTTGGGTTTATTTTGTGTTTATTTTGTGTTTATTTGGGGTTGATTTTGTGTTTATTTTGGGTTATTTTGGGTGGTTTTGGGTTAATTTTGGGTGGATTTTGGAGCTGATTTTGGGTCGATTTTGGGATTTTTTGGCCCCATTTTTGAGCTGATTTTGGGTTGATTTTACCCATTTTTGGGTGGATTTTGGAGCTGATTTTGGGTTTATTTTTGCTGATTTTGGGATCATTTTGGTGTTTTTGGGTTCATTTAAGAGTTGATTTATGAAATGATTTTGGGTGAACTTTTTGAATTTTTGGGTCCATTTTGGGTTGATTTTTGGGTTAATTTTGGGTGTTTTTGGCCCCATTTTTGGGTTGATTTTGGGTCGATTTTGGTGTTTTTGGGTTATTTTGGATCTGTTTTTGGGATAATTTTGGGTGTTTTTGGGTCGATTTTGGAGCTGATTTTGGTTAATTTTGGGTTCATTTATGAGCTGATTTTGGGTGAAATTTTTGGTATTTTTGGATTCATTTTGTGTTGACTTTGGTGTTTTTTGGGTTCATTTTGGAACTGATTTTGGGTTAATTTTGGGTGGATTTTTTCCCCATTTTTGGGTGGATTTAGGAGCTGATTTTGGGTTAATTCTGGGTGTTTTTGGGTTGAATTTCCCCATTTTTGTGTTCATTTTTTGTGTTTTTGGGTTATTTTGGGTTGATTTTGGGTTCATTTAGGAGCTGATTTTTGGGTCAATTTTCCCCATTCTTGGGTCAATTTTGGAGTTGATTTTGGGTGGATTTTGGGTGTTTTTGGTTCATTTTGGGTTAATTTTTGGTGGTTTTGGGTTCATTTTGGGTTGGTCTTGGGTTCATTTACGAGCTGATTTTGGGTTGATTTTCCCCATTTTTGGGTCAATTTTGGAGCTGATTTTGGGTGGATTTTTGGTTGGATTTTGGAGCTGATTTTGGGTTGATTTTGGGTGTTTTTGGGTTCATTAAGAGCTGCTTTTGGGTAAATTTTGGGTGGTTTTGGGTCCATTTTGGGTTATTTTAGGTTCATTTTTTGCTGTTTTTGGGTGGATTTTCCCCATTTTTGGGTCAATTATGGATCTGATTTTGGGTTGATTTTTGGTGTTTTTGGGTTGATTTTGGGTTGATTTTGGAGCTGATTTTGGGTTTATTTTTGCTGATTTTGGGTTGATTTTGGGTGGATTTTTTAAATTTTTGGGTCCATTTTTGGGTTGATTTTTGGGTTAATTTTGGGTGGTTTTGGTCCCATTTTTGGGTTGATTTTGGGTCAATTTTGGTGGTTTTGGGTTATTTTGGATCTGATTTTGGGATAATTCTGGGTGTTTTTGTGTGGATTTTGGAGCTGATTTTGGTTAATTTTGGGTTCATTTATGAGCTGATTTTGGGTGAATTTTTTGGTACTTTTGGATTCATTTTGTGTTGACTTTGGTGTTTTTTGGGTTCATTTTGGAACTGATTTTGGGTTAATTTTGGGTGGATTTTTTCCCCATTTTTGGGTGGATTTAGGAGCTGATTTTGGGTTAATTTTGGGTGTTTTTGGGTTGAATTTCCCCATTTTTGGGTCAATTTTGGAGCTCATTTTGGGTGGATTTTTGATGTTTTTGGGTCCATTTTGGGTTGATTTTGAGTTATTTTGGGTTCATTTTGGATCAGATCTAGGAATCATTTTTCGTGTTTTTGGCCCAATTTCTGAGCTGATTTTGGGTTGATTTTCCCCATTTTTGGGTCGATTTAGGAGCTGATTTTGGGTTGATTTTGGGTGGTTTTGGGTGGATTTTTGAGGTGATTTTGGGTTGATTTTGGGTGTTTTTGGGTTTGTTTTGGAGCTGATTTTGGGTTGATTTTGGGTTCATTTTCTCCATTTTTGGGTCATTTATGGAGATGATTTTGGGTGGTTTTTTGATGTTTTTGGGTTGATTTTTGGGTCCATTTTTTGGTGTTTTTGGCCCAATTTCTGAGCTGATTTTGGGTGGATTTTGCCCATTTTTGGGTGGATTTTGGAGCAGATTTTGGGTTTATTTTTGCTGATTTTGGGTTGATTTTGGGTGTTTTTGGGTTTGTTTTGGAGCTGATTTTGGGTTGATTTTGGGTTCATTTTCTCCATTTTTGGGTCAATTATGGAACTGATTTTGGGTGGATTTTTGATGGTTTTGGGTTGATTTTTGGGTCCATTTTTGTTGTTTTTGGCCCAATTTCTGAGCTGATTTTGGGTCGATTTCCCCCATTTTTGGGTCGATTTTGGAGCTGACTTTGGGTTAATTTTGGGTGGTTTTGGGTCATTTTGGGTGTTTTTGATTTCATTAAGAGTTGATTTAGGAGCTGATTTTGGGTTGATTTTGGGTGGTTTTGGGTTTATTTTGGGTGGTTTTGGGTGGATTTTTGAGCTGATTTTGGGTTGATTTTTGGTGTTTTCAGGTTCATTTTGGAGCTGATTTTGGGTGGATTTTCTCCATTTTTGGGTTGATTTTGGTGGTTTTGGGTTCATTTTGGAGCTGATTTTGGGTGGATTTTCCCCATTTTTGGTTGGGTTTTGGAGCAGATTTTTGGGTCGATTTTCTCCATTTTTGGGTCGTTTTTGGAGCTGATTTTGGGTGGATTTTGGAGCTGATTTTGGTTTGCTTTTTGGTGTTTTTGGGTCCATTTTGGGTTAATTTTGGGTTCATTTATGAGCTGATTTTGGGTGGATTTTCCCCATTTTTGGGTTGATTTTGGAGCTGATTTTTGGGTCGACTTTCTCCATTTATGGGTCAATTTCTGAGTTGATTTTGGGTTAATTTTGGATGGTTTTGGGTGCATTTTGAATCTGATTTTGGGTTGATTTTTTGCTGATTTTGACCCCTTTTCTGAACCGATTTTGGGTGGATTTTCCCCATTTCTGGGTCAATTTTGGAGTTGATTTTTGGGTCGACTTTCTCCATTTCTGGGTCAATTTCTGATCTGATTTTTGGTTAAATTTTGGGTTATTTTGGGTGCAGGGTCCCTGCTGTGGGTGCCGCTGACCCCCGGCCGGCACCGCCTGGGGGGCTCGACCCTGACCCAGGTGTTATGTTTATTTTGGGTTTATTTTGGTTTATTTTGGGTTTATTTTGGGTTGATTTGGGTTATTTTGGGCAGGGTCCCTGCTGTGGGTGCCCCTCACCCCGGGCCGGCACCGCCTGGGGGGCTCGGCCCTGGCCCAGGTGTTTTGTTTATTTTGTGTTTATTTTGTGTTTATTTTGTGTTTATTTTGGGTTTATTTTGTGTTGATTTTGGGTCATTTTGGGTTGATTTTGGTGGTTTTGGGTCCATTTTGGGTTGTTTTTTGGGTTCATTTTGGGTGTTTTTGGGTTATTTCGTGTTAAATTTTGAATCTGATTTTGCGTGGATTTTTGAGCTGATTTTGGCTGCATTTTCCCCATTTTTGTGTCGATTTTAGAACTGATTTTTGGGTTGATTTTTGGTGATTTTGGGTTCATTTTGGGTTGATTTTGGGTGGATTTTTTAAATTTTTGGGTCCATTTTGGGTTGATTTTTGGGTTAATTTTGGGTGGTTTTGGCCCCATTTTTGGGTTGATTTTCCCCATTTTTGGGTGGATTTAGGAGCTGATTTTGGGTTAATTTTGGGTGGTTTTGGGTTGAATTTCCCCATTTTTGGATTCATTTTTTGTGGTTTTGGGTTATTTTGGGTTGATTTTGGGTTCATTTTGGAGCTGATTTTGGGTTGATTTTGGGTTAATTTTCTCCATTTTTGTGTCAATTGTGGAGTTGATTTTGGGTGGATTTTTTGTAGTTTTGGGTTCATTTTGGGTTGATTTTTGGGTTCTTTTTTGGGTTCATTTTGGGTGGTTTTGGCCCCATTTCTGAGCTTTTTTTGGGTCGATTTTCCCCATTTTTGGGTAAATTTTGGAGCTGATTTTGGGTGGATTTTTGATGGTTTTGGGTTGATTTTGGGTTGATTTTTTGGGTTCGTTTTGAGAGGTTTTGGCCCCATTTCTGAGCTGATTTTGGGTCGATTTTGGAGCTGATTTTGGGAATTTTTGGGGCCATTTCTGAGCTGATTTTGGGTCGATTTTTGGCATTTTTGGGTGCAGGGTCCCTGCTGTGGGTGCCGCTGACCCCCGGCCGGCACCACCTGGGGGGCTCGGCCCTGGAGCTGATTCTGTGTTTATTTTGTGTTTATTTTGGGTTGATTTTGTGTTTATTTTGTGTTTATTTTGTGTTTATTTTGGGTTGATTTTGGGTCATTTTGGGTTGATTTTGGTGGTTTTGGGTCCATTTTGGACTTGATTTTTGGGTTGATTTTGGGATTTTTTGGCCCCATTTTCTCCATTTTTGGGTCAATTTTCCCCATTTTTGGGTCATTTTAGAGGTAATTTTTGGTGGTTTTGGGTTCGTTTTTTTGCTGATTTTGGGTGGATTTTGGATCTGATTTTGGGTTGATTTTGGGTGGATTTTGGTCCCATTTTGGGTTAATTTTTGGTGTTTTTGGGTTGATTTTGGGTTTATTTTGGAGCTGATTTTGGGTGTATTTTGGGTGGATTTTGGGTCGATTTTCCCCATTTTTGGGTTCGTTTTTGGGTGGTTTTGGGTTCATTTTGGAGCTGATTTTGGGTGGATTTGGGTTAATTTTGGGTGTTTTTGGGTGGATTTCGAATCTGATTTTGTGTTGATTTTGAGCTGATTTTGGGTCGATTTTCCCCATTTTTGGGTCAATTTTGGAGTTGATTTTTGGGTCGACTTTCTCCATTTCTGGGTCAATTTCTGATCTGATTTTTGGTTAAATTTTGGGTTATTTTGGGTGCAGGGTCCCTGCTGTGGGTGCCCCTCACCCCGGGCCGGCACCGCCTGGGGGGCTCCGCCCTGGCCCAGGTGTTTTCCCAGCTGGGCCAGGAACCCCCGGACCTGGACGAGCCCGAGCGGCTCCGGGCGGCGTTCGGGGTCACCCAGGAGCTCATCAAAGGTTTGGGGGAAAAACGGGGATTTGGGGAAAAATGGGGATTTTGGGGTGGGAAATGGGGAATTTGGGGGGGGAAATGGGGATTTTGGGGTGGGAAATGGGGATTTTGGGGTGGAAAATGGGGATTTTGGGGGGTTTGGGGTGAAAAAAATGGAAAATTTTTGGTGAAAAATGGGGATTTTGGGGTGGAAAATGGGGATTTTGGGGTTAAAAATGGGGATTTTGGGGTGAAAAGTGGGAATTTTGGGGTTAAAACTGGGGATTTTGGGGAGGAAAATGGGGATTTTGGGGGGTTTGGGGTGAAAAAAATGGAAAATTTTGGGTGAAAAATGGGGATTTTGGGTGGGATTTGGGTGAAAAAAAGGAAATTTTGGGGTGAAAAATGGGGATTTTGGATGAGATTTGAAGGAATTTTGGGGTGAAAAACGGAAATTTCGGGGTGAGAATGGGGATTTTGGGGCTGGAGGGGTGAAAAATGGGGATTTTTGGGGCTGGGGGAATGAAAAATGGGGATTTTGGGGGTGAAAAATAGGGATTTTGGGGTGGAAAATGTAAAAATTGGGGTGGAAATGGGAATTTTGGGGTGGAAAATGGGGATTTTGGGGTGGAAAATGGGGATTTTGGGGTGGAAAATGGGGATTTTGGGGTGGGAAAATGGGGATTTTGGGGTGGAAAATGGGGATTTTGGGTGAAAAATGGGAATTTTGGGGTGAAAAACGGGAAATTTGGGGTTAAAATGGAGATTTTGGGTGAAAAACGGGAAATTTGGGGCTGGGGGAGTGAAAAATAAGGATTTTGGGGGATGAGAAATGGGGTTTTTGGGAGTGAAAAATGGGGAGTTTGGGGTGAAAAATGGCAAATTTGGAGTTAAAAATGGAAATTTTGGGATGGAAAATGGGGATTTTGGGGTCTGGGGGGTGAGAAATGGGGATTTTGGGGTGGGATTTGGGATGAAAAAAAGGAAATTTTGTTGTGAAAAATGGGAATTTTGGA
>NW_024879522.1:0-8289 GCF_009819885.2 Catharus ustulatus
CTCATCTCCTCATCCTCTTCCTCCTCCTCCAACCTTTCCCACCCCCATCCCTGCCCCATTCCCGTCCCTCCCCTCCTCATCCTCATCCTCATCCTCATCCTCCTCATCCAACCTTTCCCGTCCTCATCTTCATCTCCTCATCTTCATCCTCATCCTGATCCTGATCTTCTTCTCATCCTCATCCTCTTTTCATTCTCATCCTCATCTTCATCTCCTCATCCTCATCCTGATCCTGATCCTGATCCTCATCTCCTCATCCTCATTCTCTTCCACATCCTCATCCTCATCCTGATCTTCATCCTCATCCTCATCCTCTTCCTCATCTTCATCCTCATCTTCATTTTCATCTCCTCATCCTCATCCTCCAACCTTTCCCACCCCCATCCCTGCCCCATTCCCGTCCCTCCCTTCCTCGTCCTCATCCTCCTCCAACTTTGCTGTCCTCATCTTCATCTCCTCATCCTCATCCTGATCCTGATCCTCTTCCTCATCCTCCTCTTCATCTCCTCATCCTCTTCCTCATCTTCATCCTCATCTCCTCATCCTCATTGTCATCCTCATCCTCATCTTCATTCTGATGCTGATCCTCATCCTCTTTCTCATTGTCTTCCTCATCCTCATCCTCATCTTCATCTCCTCATCCTCATCCCCATCCTGATCCTCTTCCTCATCCTCATCTCCTGATCCTGATCCTCATCCTCTTCCTCATCTTCATCCCATCCTCCTCCTCCTCCTCCAAACTTTCCTGTCCTCATCCTCATCTTCATCCTCATCCTCATCCTCATACCTTCCTCATCCACATCCTCATCTTCATCTCCTCATCCTGATCCTCTTCCTCATCCTCTTCCTCATCTCCTCATCCTGATCTTCATCCTCATCTTCCTCCTCATCCCATCCTCATCCTCCTCCTCATCTTCATCCTCATCCTCATCCTCATTCTCTTCGTCATCCTCATCTCCTCATCCTCATCTTCATCTCCTCATCCTCCTCTTCACCCTCATCCTGATCTTGATCCTAATCCTGATCCTCTTCTCATCCTCATCTCCTCATCTTCATCCTCATCTTCATCCTCATCCTCATCTCCTCACCCTCATGCTCTTCCTCATCTCCATCTCCTCATCCTCATCTTCCTCCTCATCTCCTCATCCTCATCCTCATCCTCATCTTCATCTTCATCCTCTTTCTCTTCCTCATCTTCCTCCTCATCCCCATCCCCATCCTCATCCTCATCCTCATCTTCCTCCTCACCCCTCTCCCTGTCCCACTGGGAATCCCCCCCCCCCCCTCACCCCAATATTTTTTTTCTGGGGAGGGGTCTTTTTAAAAATATATTTATTTTTTTTTAATTTTTTTTGGGGGGGATTTATTGAAATTCCCCAGTTTTGGGGAGGGGTCTTTTTTTATTTTTTAATTTTTAGGGGGAGATTTCTTGAAATTCCCGGATTTTGGGGAGGGGTCTTTTTTTTCTTAAATATTATTTTTTGGGGGATTTCTTGAAATTCCCGGATTTTGGGGAGGGGTCTTTTTTTTATTTTTTTATTTATTTTTGGGGGGGATTTATTGGAATTCCCGAATTTTGGGGAGGGGTCTTTTTTATTTTTTATTTATTTTTGGGGCGGGTCTCTTGGAATTCCCGGATTTTGGGGAGGGGTCTTTTTTTTTTAAATTTTTTTTTGGGGGGGGGATTTATTGGAATTCCCCGGATTTTGGGGAGGGGTCTTTTATTTATTTTTATTTTTTTGGGGGGGGGGATTTCTTGGAATTCCCTGATTTTGGGGAGGGGTCTTTTATTTATTTTTTAATTTTTTGGGGGGGATTCAATTTTGGGGAGGGGTCTTTTTTTTTTAAATTTTTGTTTTTTGGGGGGGGATTTATTGGAATTCCCCGATTTTGGGGAGGGGTCTTTTATTTATTTTTATTTTTTTGGGGGTGATTTCTTGAAATTCCCGATTTTGGGGAGGGGTCTCTCCCAGTTCAGGACCCTCCCCCCGTTCTCTCCGCAGCTCCGAGGTGGAGAATGGAAATTGGGGAGGGGTCTCCACCCCCCCCCAAGGGCTCCTGCCGGGACCCCCCCCCCCCAAATCAGCGCCGCGAGTCCTTCCTGTACCGCGGGGACAGCGACTACGACCCCTCCCCAAAAAGCGTCTCCAGGAACTCCTCCGTGGCCAGCGAGGCGTGAGTGACGCCCCCTCCCCAAATTCGGGACCCCAGAGACCCCCGGGACCCCCCCAGGGACCCCTAGACCCCTCCCCAAAAAAAAAAAACCCCTCCCCAAAAATCATCTCCCGAAATTCCTCCATCACCAGCGAAGTGTGAGTGACGCCCCCTCCCCAATTTGGGACCCCCAGAGACCCCCGGGACCCCCTCCTCAATTCCTCGGGACCCCCCAGAATCTCCCCAGGGACCCCCAGAGACCCCCGGGACCCCCAGAGACCCCTCCCCAAAAATCATCTCCCGAAATTCCTCCATCACCAGCGAGGTGTGAGTGACGCCCCCTCCCCAATTTGGGACCCCCAGAGACCCTCGGGACCCCCCCAGAGACCCCAGAGACCCCCGGGACCCCCTCCTCAATTCCCCGGGACCCCCCAGAACCCCCCCAGGGATCCCCAGAGACCCCCGGGACCCCCTCAGAGACCCCTCCCCAAAAATAATCCCCCGAAATTCCTCCATCACCAGCGAGGTGTGAGTGACGCCCCCTCCCCAATTTGGGACCCCTAGAGACCCCCGGGACCCCCTCCTCAATTCCTCGAGACCCCCAGAGACCCCCCAGGACCCTCAGAGACCCCAGAGACCTCCAGAGACCCCTCCCCAAAAATCATCTCCCGAAATTCCTACATGGCCAGCGAGGTGTGAGTGACGCCCCCTCCCCAAATTCGGGACCCCCAGAGACCCCCCAGGACCCCCGGGACCACCTCCTCAATTCCCCAGGACCCCCTCCTCAATTCCTCGAGATCCCCAGAGACCCCCAGGACCCCCAGAGACCCCTCCCCAAAAATCATCCCCCGAAATTCCTACATGGCCAGCGAGGTGTGAGTGACGCCCCCTCCCCAATTTGGGATCCCAGAGACCTCCGGGACCCCCTCCTCAATTCCCCGGGACCCCCAGAGACCCCCCAGGACCCCCTCCTCAATTCCCCGGGATCCCCAGAGACTCCCGGGACCCCCAGAGACCCCTCCCCAAAAATAATCCCCCGAAATTCCTCCATCACCAGCGAGGTGTGAGTGACGCCCCCTCCCCAATTCGGGACCCCAGAGACCCCCGGGACCCCCCTCGGGACCCCCCCCAGAGCCCCCTCCCCAATTCGGGACCCCCCTGAACCCCCCCAGAAACCCCCGGGACCCTCAGAGACCCCTCCCCAAAAATCATCTCCCGAAATTCCTCCATCACCAGCGAGGTGTGAGTGACGCCCCCTCCCCAATTTGGGACCCCCAGAGACCCCAGAGACCCCCGGGACCCCCCCCAACACCCCCCCATCACCCTGAAGCCCCCTCCCCAAATTCTTCCCCACCGCCCACCTCGATATCCCCCCACCAAAATTCCCCCCAAATCCCCCCCAGGACCCCCCAATATTTCCTCAGGACCCCCTCCCCAGGACTCTGAGACCCCTCCCCTGAATTGAGGGGGGGTCTCAGCTCCTCTGCCTGACGCCCCCTCCCCAAATTTCCCCAAATTTCTCTTCCAGTTATGCCGAGGATTTGATCGTCACCCCCTTTGCTCAGGTGGGATTTGGGGAGGGGTCTCTGGGGGTCCTGGGGGGGTCTCTGGAGGGTCTTGGGGGGTCTCAGGGGAGTCCTGGGGGGTCCTGGGGGGTCTCAGGGGGTCTTGGGGGGTCTTGGGGGGTCTCAGGGGGGTCTTGGGGAGGGGTCTCTGGGGGGTCTCAGGGGGTTCTCAGGGGGTCCTGGGGGTTCTTGGGGGGGGTCTCAGGGGGTCCTGGTGGATTTTGGGGGGTCCTGGGGGGTCTCTGGGTGATCCTGGGTGTCTCAGGGGTTCTCAGGGGGTCTCGCCCCCTCCCCAAACCCCCCCTGACGCCCCCTCCCCACTCAGGTCCTGGAGGATCCTGGGGGGTCTCTGGGGGTCTCAGGGGGGTCCCTGGGGGGTCTCAGGGGGTCCTGGTGGATTTTGGGGGGTCTTGAGGGGTCCTGAGGGGTCTCAGGGGGTCTCAGGAGTTCTCAGGGGGTCTCGCCCCCTCCCCAAACCCCCCCTGACGCCCCCTCCCCACCCCCCGTGCCGCCCCCTCCCCAGGTCCTGGCCAGCCTCCGCAGTGTCCGCTCCAACCTCTCCGTCCTGACCGAGCCCGGCAGCGCGTGCGTGACCTTTGACCCCTCCCCGACCCCTCCCCAAATTCCCAGGGGGGGTCCGGGCCGGGTCCCTGACGCCCCCTCCCCAAATCCACAGGAGGTCTCCGGTGGGAGCCCAACCCCCCCCGGGCGGGGCCGCGCTCTCAGGTGAGGGGGGGGCGCGATTGGGGGGGTTGGGGTGGTCCCTGTCCCCGTGTCCCTGTCCCCGTGTCCCTGTCCCTGTCCCTGTCACCTCCCTGTCCCTGTCACCTCCCTGTCCCCGTGTCCCTGTCCCCGTGTCCCTGTCCCTGTCCCTGTCCCTGTCCCTGTCCCCATGTCCCTGTCCCCATTGTCCCCACTGTCCCCATTGTCCCCATGTCCCTGTCCCCGTGTCCCTGTCCCCTCCCTGTCCCCACTGTCCCCGTGTCCCTGTCCTTCTGTCCCCCTGTGCCCAGTGTCCCTTTCCCTGTCCCTGTCCCCTCCCTGTCCCCATTGTCCCCATGTCCCTGTCCCCGTGTCCCTGTCCCTGTCCCTGTCACCTCCCTGTCCCCATGTCCCTGTCCTCGTGTCCCCCTCCCTGTCCTTGTCCCCATGTCCCATCCCTGTCCCCTCCCTGTTCCATCTCTGTCCCTGTCCCCTCCATGTCCCTCTCCCCATGTCCCTGTCTCTGTCCCCATGTCCCTGTCCCCTCCCTGTCCCATCTCTGTCCCTGTCCCCTCCCTGTCCCCTCTGTCCCCCTGTCCTTGTCCCCATGTCCTGTCCCTGTCCCCTCTCTGTCCCTGTCCCCATTGTCCCCACTGTCCCTATCCCTGTCCCCAACTCTGTCCCCATCTCTGTCCCCCTGTCCTTGTCCCCATGTCCCTGTCCCCACTGTCCCCATGTCCTCCTGTCCCTGTCCCCATCTCTGTCGCTGTCCCTGTCCCTGTCCTTCTCCCCACTGTCCCCATGTCCCCAGTGTCCCCGTCCCTGTCCCCAGAGGACACCTCCCAGCAGCCGGCCCCTGTCCCTGTCCCCATGTCCCCCTGTCCCATCCCTGTCCTTGTCCCCGTTCTGTCCCTGTTCCCATTGTCCCCATTGTCCCCATTGTCCCCATGTCACTGTCCTTGTCTCTGTCCCTGTCCCTGTCCCCCATGTCCCTGTCCCCTGTCCCCAGAGGCCACCTCCCAGCAGCTGGCCCTGTCCCCTCCCTGTCCCCTCTGTTCCCTTGTCCTTGTCCTCATGTCCCTGTCCCTGTCCCCACTGTCCCCATTGTCCCCATGTCCTTGTCCCCATGTCACTGTCCTTGTCCCTGTCCCTGTCCATGTCCCCATGTCCTGTCACTGTCCCCATGTCCTGTCCCTGTCCCTGTCCCCATTGTCCTCACTGTCCCCAATGTCACTGTCCCCCTGTCCCCAGAGGCCACCTCCCACCACCTGGCCCTGTCCCTGTCCCTGTCCCCATCTCTGTCCCCTATGTCCCTGTCCCTGTCCCCAGAGGCCACCTCCCAGCAGCTGGCCCTGTCCCTGTCAGTGTCCCCACTGTCCCCACTGTCCCTGTCCCCAATGTCCCTGTCCCCTGTCCCCAGAGGCCACCTCCCATCAGCTGGCCCTGTCCCCATGTCCTGTCCCTGTCCCTGTCCCTGTCCCTGTCCATGTCCCCATGTCCTGTCCCTGTCCCTGTCCCCAGAGGCCACCTCCCATCAGCTGGCCCTGTCCCCATGTCCTGTCCCTGTCCCTGTCCCTGTCCCTGTCCATGTCCCCATGTCCCTGTCCCTGTCCCTGTCCCCAATGTCACTGTCCCCATGTCCCCAGAGGCCACCTCCCATCAGCTGGCCCTGGACACGCTGGAGGAGCTCGATTGGTGCCTGGAGCAGCTGGAGACGCTGCAGACACACAGAGCTGTCAGCGAGATGGCATCGGACAAGGTGGGGACACTGGGGACACTGGGGACATTGGGGACATTGGGGACATTGGGGACACAGGGACAGACGCTGCAGACACACCGGGCAGTGAGCGAGATGGCATCTGACAAGGTGGGGACACTGGGGACACTGCAGGGACACTGGGGACACTGGGGACACTGGGGACACTGGGGACATTGGGGACACAGGGACAGACGCTGCAGACACACAGAGCTGTCAGCGAGATGGCATCGGACAAGGTGGGGACACTGAGGGGACATTGGGGACACCATGGGGACATTGGGGACACTGGGATAGGGGACACTGAGGGGACACTGGGGACATTGGGGACATTGGGGACACTGGGGACACTGCAGGGACATTGGGGACATTGGGGACACTGGGGACATTGGGGACACTGAGGGGACATTGGGGACACTGGGGACACTGGGGACACTGGGGACATTGGGGACATTGGGGACACTGGGGACATTGGGGACACTGAGGGGACACTGGGGACATTGGGGACACTGGGGACACTGAGGGGACATTGGGGACACTGGGGACACTGGGGACATTGGGGACACTGGGGACACTGGGGACACTGGGGACATTGGGGACACTGGGGACACCATGGGGACATTGGGGACATTGGGGACATTGGGGACACTGGGGACACTGGGGACATTGGGGACACTGGGGACACTGCAGGGACATTGGGGACATTGGGGACATTGGGGACATTGGGGACACTGGGGACACTGGGGACACTGGGGACACTGGGGACATTGGGGACACTGGGGACCCTGAGGGGACACTGCAGGGACATTGGGGACATTGGGGACATTGGGGACACTGAGGGGACACCACGGGGATGGGGATTGGGAGGCCCTGGAGGCAGCGAGGTCACTGGTGGCACTGGGGACACTGATGGCACTGGTGGCACTGGTCAGTGGTGGCACTGGTGGCCGTGTCGGGGTGTTGATGACACTGGTGGCGCTGGTCAGTGGTCACTGATGGCACTGGTCAGTGGTGGCACTGGTCAGTGGTCACTGGTGGCCGTGTTGGGGTTTTGGTGACACTGGTGGCACCGGTCAGTGGTGACTCTGGTTAGTAGTGGCACTGGTGGCACTGGTCACTGGTGGCACTGGTCAGTGGTCAGTGGTGGCACTGGTGGCCGTGTCAGGGTGTTGATGACAGTAGTGGCACTGGTCAGAGGTCAGTGCTGGCACTGGTGGCACTGGTCAGTGGTCACTGGTGGCCGTGTCAGGGTGTTGATGACACTGGTGGCACTGGTCAGTGGTGGCACTGATGACACTGGTGGCACTGGTCACTGGTGGCACTGGTCAGTGGTCAGTGGTGGCACTGGTGGCCGTGTCAGGGTGTTGATGACACTGGTGGCACTGGTGAGTGATGGCACTGGTCTGGGTGACACTGGTGACACTGGTGGCACTGGTGGCACTGGTGGCACTGGTGGTAGTGGCCCTGTTGGGGTTTTGGTGGCACTGGTGGCAGAGGTGACACTGGTCAGTGGTGGCACTGATGGCCATGTCAGGGTGTTGATGACACTGGTGACACCGGTCAGAGGTCACTGGTGGCACTGGTGGCCCTGTCAGGGTGTTAATGGCACTGGTGGCACTGGTGGCACTGGGGTCCCGGCATTTTGGGGGGGGTCTCTGTCTCTTTTTGGGGTCCCCTGTCCCTTTTGAGGTGTCCCTGGGGGGGGTCCCTGACATTTTTTGGGGGTCCCTTGGAGGGGTCCCTGTCCCTTTTTGGGGTCCCCTCCCCTTTTTGGGGTCCCCTGTCCCTTTTGGGGGTCCTTGGGGGGGGTCCCCTGTCCCTTTTGAGATGTCCCTGGAGTGTCCCTGTCCCTTTTTGGGGTCCTTTGTCCTTTTTGGGGTGTCCTTTTGGGGAGGTCCCAAACCTTTTGGGGGGGGTCCCTGTCCCTTTTGGGGTCCCCCTGTCCTTTTTGGGGTCCCTGGGGGGGTCCCTGTCCCTTTTTGGGACCCCTGACATTTTTGGGGTGTCCCTGAGGGGGGTTCTCCATCCTCTTTTGGGGGTCCCAAACCCTTTTGGGGGGGTCCCTGTCCCTTTTGAGATGTCCCTGGGGGGGTCCTGACATTTATGGGGTGT
>NW_024879523.1:0-8248 GCF_009819885.2 Catharus ustulatus
AGGCTCATGGACTGTTTCATCACAATGCAAAAGGCCTAGTCAGACAGTTCAATATAAAAATTACAGATGCGCAAGCGATAGTGAGGGCTTGCCCTATATGTAGTCAACATAATGGGGGCCTGGGTTTAGGACTTGGAGTGAATCCAAAGGGTCTCAAATCAAATGAGATTTGGCAGATGGACGTCACACACGTGGCAAGCTTTGGCAGACTGCGATGGGTGCATGTTACCATCGACACCTTTAGTGGGTTTATGTGGGCAACTGCTCAAGCAGGGGAAAAAGCTCTCCACGTCATAAGACATCTCACTAGCTGTTTTGCCGTAATGGGAGTCCCTGGGACAATAAAGACAGATAATGGCCCTGCCTGTGTGGGTGGTAAAGTAAACAGGTTCCTAGATATGTGGGGAGTCAAGCATATAACAGGGATCCCACATTCCCCCACAGGACAAGCGATTATAGAAAGGGCTCATGGCACGCTGAAGCGATATATTAATAAGATGGAGGAACAGAGTGATATCCATACAAAACTTGCCAAGGCGTTGTATGTTATCAATTATTTGTGTGTGTTTGGGGAACAGAAAGAGCCGCCAGCCATCCGTCACCAAGTTGGCATAAATAGGGAGGCTCCCACGGAAGAAGTATGGGTTAGGTATAAGGACCCCAAGACAGGGGTATGACAGGCCCCAGCTAAGGTATTATATTGGGGTAGAAGTTACTTATGTGTTTCCACCCCCTCAGGTACTCTGTGGGTCCCTTCCCGGTGGGCTCGACCAGCTAATGCGCCCGGCAAGGACCACCAACTCAGAACTGAACCTCCTGCAGAATAAACTGTGTCTCCAGCGCTGTGTGGAGGAGCTACAGAGCCTATCCAAAAGACCATTGAACTGGAATTGGCAAGATATTGATCATAACCTTGACAGTCTTTTGTACAGGTGTGAACGCGAGTACTGGGTACTGAACGCGTCAAAGTGCTTATCATGCCGGAGTGAGCGTTGTGGGAGTAGAGCGGCACTGGTGTTAATGATTTGTGGGGGTTGCGAGAGAAAAGTGGTAACGCCACAGCAGGGCGGTACGTTGCTGCTTTGCCACACATGCATGTTCTGTAAGCAGTTAGAATCGTGGCAGAGAGACGCCCAGCAGTTGACAAAAACCCGCTCCCTTGGGGAAGCCCTGCTGCTCTTTGAAAACAGAGAGGACTGGTGCAAGTTCCAAGTCAAGTGGGAGGTCCAGCACACAGTGAAATACATAAAACTAGCTAGAGCTAGCCAGATTCTTGCCATTTGCTGTGATCCTCAACGCAGCAGGTCAAACCCCCGGGAGTTAGAGACCCTCCCGGACAGGAATCCAAACCTAGTAAAAGCCCTGTTCAAATTATCAATATGAGCCCTGTAAGTGCCATGATACTCCTTATAATGGGAGAAGTAGTCACCCTAGTCCAGACAATTGACATTTGGGCCCCAGCACAGCCAAAAGAAAACGTTTGGGTAACATTAGCCAATAGAACAGACCAAGAGGCTATTTGTTTGTCCTTGTCCTCAGCTGGTAACCCTTTTTCTACCTGTTTGGTGGGGTTGCCCTTAGATAATCTGCCTTGTCCTACCGGTACTGTACCTTTATGCCATACCAATGAATCACGGTCGTATGCTGACCAATGGGATTTGGTGGTCCCACATTTCCCACGGGCGGCCCAGGAACCACAAGAGCTAGAAATTTTAGGTACAGTAAGGGCTGATTTCTGTGTTCGATTTAATTGGACTAGTGTTCACCGAGGGTACGGAACGGGCCAATCACTGCCGATTAATGCCAATCCGATTCTAAAAGTGTATCAGAACGCATCCATGTGGTGCAATTACACGAGTCCCAATATTTCATTGTCCTCTAACATTCCCAGTCAGTTACCTCAGGGGATATTTTTGATTTGTGAAGATCGAGCCTGGCCTGGTATACCCTCAAAGTTAGAAAGAGATCCATGTACTTTAGGGAGACTAACCCTATTGTCACCAAATACATCTATGATTATCCAACAATATAAGAAACATAAGTGAGCCAAAAGGATGACACATGCCTTCCAACATGCCTTCCAACCTGAGTGTGATGATCAGGCTCAGTTCTGGTCACGAGGAGAAAGGATCCTAGGATCTCTGGTACCAGGAGCAGGCACTGCACATGCCTTGACCACCTTAAACAAATTGAGTTGTTAGTTGGCAAAACAAAGTAATGCAACATCAATTGCTATATGTGAACTCAATCCGTCATGCAACATTACAAAATAGAGCCGCCATAGATTTTCTTTTATTAGCTCATAGTCATGGGTGCCAAGATTTCGAAGAAATGTGTTGTATGAATTTGTCAGATCACTCTGTGTTGATACATGCTCAGTTGACTAAATTGGCTACTCTAACATCGCACCTGCAAGAAAACACAAGGTTTAGCCTTAATGACTGGCTAAAGAGTCTACGTCTCGGACCTTAGCTGACTTCTCTCCTTCAACATCTGATCATTATAGGGATAGTTCTTTTTGCACTTATGCTAGTTGTGCCTTGCTTTTGCACATGCCTTAGAAAAACTCTAAATAGAATGATCACAGACAGCACAGCCACTGCTCTGCTAGCACATAAAGAAAACGGGGGAAGTGTGGATAGTCTCACTGAGCAGTGGTTGAGAGACAAAGGACATAGGGATAATAGCAGACTGGCTAAAGTGTGAACAAGGGTTGCAGCAAGGACAGAATGCCCTTGCAGAGATAGAAGAGGAACAATATCAAGGGAGTATAACAGCATGGTGTGGGAAAAGCATACGAAAAGAAACAATTGTAACTGCAAGGCTTTCGATATGCGCCAAAGGGCTGATAAATACTTGTACCAATCATGAGCTATAGTTTTGCAATATGCATGAGCTTAATTATTTACTGTAAAAAAGGACAACAGCATTATAATAAAGCTGAGACTTGTTGACCATGATAGCATGAGACTTGTCTCCCATGTCGTCTTTCAACAATTTCTCTGACTTGTTGAAGTTTCCTGAGGAATGGTTTGTGCCCCTTGTCTTTTTCAGCAGCTACAATAGGCTGTGTCAGTAGAAAAGAGGAACCTAAACAAGTATCTTGGGTTTCCTGAAGGGAACAAATCTCCTGGACAGCAAGCAGCATTCCCACAGAAGCAGCAGGATAAAACTCCCAGAAAACTGAAGACACCTTGATGAATGGATTAGTGGCATTATGGGCCACGTTTGCCTGTGATGGCTATGTTGACTTTTTCCCAATCTGAAAATGAAAGTTGAGATACTTTTAGCAAGGAGATGATATAAAAGTGGATCTTCATTTGAAGGTTTTCATGAGCAGTTACGTAAAGATGTCCACAAAAGCCCCACTCCCTCCAGGAATGAGTACGTATGTCTAGGTTTTAGGAAATTAGCATAATTGATATCAAGCACCAGTTAGGAGGACAAGTGGTTATGTAATTCCCCTCCAGGTCGAGTTCCTTCTCTGGAGTCCCCCCTGGACACTGGCTTTGTCCATGAAAAGGTATCTCCAAGAATTGCTCTCAACCTTGGCTCCCAGGAAGGACCAAGACAGCACTGGGGCCTTGTACCCCCTGGGGCTTGGAGCCCTTGAATTTGTTTTGTCTTTCTGCTTAGGGAAATGCCTTGGTAAAGTACTGGGAAAACTAGTCACTAATACAGTAGGCCACAGAGCTACAAAGACATGTGTGAACAATACAGAGGGCATAGAAAAGAGAAAAAGGAAAAACCTAAATGGCATCAGCAAGGTCCTGGGCATGAACACACAGGTTCAGCTGGTCTTCTCAGCTCTATTTCTGCGTATTCCTGGGAACCAGAGGAATCCTGCTGGAGTCTGTGGGAAGATGGGTTTGGCAAGTAAAAGTTCATTTCTTCTTTTCTCCATGGAGCAGCTCCTGTTCCTACCATCAGTTGAGCCTCTCTCTAGCCTAATGCCTCTGCTTGTTGCAGCAAAACAATTTATGGCAGACAGAAGACACTGACACTTCCAGGGACGTGGCTTTCTCCAGTGCCAGCTATGAGTGGGAGTCAGAAGAAAAACTCTATTAAGCACAACTCCATTGGAAGACTCCTTTCCTTTTCGCTGTGTGAATAAGGTCTACATTCACCTCTGAATTTTCAGTTGTTTGTTAAGTATGAGAAGTTCTCTTTTATGATTTTTTTACTGTGGTTTGGAATGGGATAAGGGTCTCCTTCATTGACAAACTCCAGACCAAACTGCCTTTGGAATATGGCCCACTGGGCAGTTTTTGCCCAGCCATGTGACTTCTAGGTAAGACAGCTGGGACAATGGTATTTGCATCCAAAACCCAAGAAAGTGTGGGAAAGTCAAAACATCCTGTGGAGATAAAGGCCTCCAGCTGTTCCTAGAAATGAATAGAGTTCCTGCCAAATGATTATTTATTACTGAGTGCAATCTGTTTGCCTGGATGAGAGTCTTGCTCAACTGAAAAAGCAGAATAATCAGCAAGGGTGCTCCCAAACACCCATCACATTGTTTTTATTTTGCTCATCTGTCTTAAGTTTGCAATTAAATGTATGTCTGCAGCAGAGTTGATGAGAGAAAATATATATAAAAAAGAGACTCATGGGAGGGCCGTGATATTCCGCAAGCGGAATCACTGGTGTACATTTCATGGTTGCCTCTCAACCCTATTAAAGTATTGTAGTCCTGGTTTAAAATAGACAGGCAGGAAACAACTTTGAGAGACAGAGACTGAAATGGCTTGTGGATTTGCTTTTTACAAATGAGGAAAACCACCCAAAAGGTGTTGTTCTATAAGATTTTAAAATACACTGCATGAAAATTAACAACTGCAATAAATAAGAGTTTAAAAAGTGTTTTAGTGTATGAATAATTAGAAACTAAGAAATGTGAAGATATGAATGCACATTTTCATAAAAATATGAAATTACAGACAAAAAGATACACTGATCTACAATACATAGGTTGGTAAAACTGTACTTTAATGAGCTCTTTTTACATTTCTAGAGCTTTTTCTTCTGAAGAGAAGCTAGGATATTCTGTAACAAAACTTTCACATCCAGGACTGATTTCTTCTGGATCTGGATGAGATGTCCTCATGGGCTCTGCATGGTCTGAAACGGTAGGAGGAGCTGAATGTAGACCCACTACCAGTTGCTTGCCCACTCCAACTGGAAGGATTGGGAAAGGAAGAAGTACTGGATGGCCTCACAGAGGGAGAATCCAGCTTTGAGGTGGATGGCATAACGATGATATATGAGCCCGATGGTCCTGGGGAATTGTAAGTCCTGCCTCACCTGCAACTAGGGAAGAGGAATGCAGGAGAAGGAGGTGAGCAGGGTCTCCAGCAGTGGTGTAAGTCAGTGTTGCTTGTGTAGCGCATCACACTGGGGGTTGGGTGATCTGCAGCTCGCAGCGGCCCGAAATGTTGGCTGTAACTCCGGTCTCTCCAACTTGCTGGAGTTAAAAAACAAACAAATCAAGAGAGTATCTACATTTGCTATTAAAACCTCTCACGAAGGTATGTATGTGAAGTACTTACAACTGTTTGATTCTTGTCTTAAGTGCTTCTTTGAAACACACAGCACCTGATTACAGATACTAATCTTTATTGGACAAAGGACATCAGCACAAGTATCCTGCCCTACGAAGTCTTGGAAAACAGCAGCACTTTATTTGAAGTGCTACAAATATGTAGAGACATCTTTTAATCCTCATCATTATGATTGCTAGCGTGGGTATTGTTAATCAAGAAAACAAACTTACTCCACATTCTCCCTGAAAAAAATTTTCATTCCTGTGTTAGCTTTCAGCACCCTCTTTCTTTTCTGAAATGTCTCAGAACACTTCTGTTAGCACGATATTTATTACTCTGTTGTCTTTTCACTTAACTACTGTTGTTGTTTGCCTACAGAAGCTGTGCAGCATGAAGGGAGATGGTGCCTAGGAACCCATATCCAAGTGGCTCTACAGTAATTTCACGATTATAAGGCGCACCGGACTATAAGGCACATCTTCGGGAGCCGGCAAATTTCACAGCTTTGTACATTATATAAGGCGCTCCAAACTATAGGAAGCACTTTTTTTTGCAGCGAGGATCTGCCCCCAGCTCCCCCTGCGTGGCTGCTGGCCGAGGCTCCTGCCTCAACCTGGCAGCCACGGGCCCCTGGACCCGCCTGTACCTGGCTGCCAAGGCACCGCGGTCCCGCCTCCACCCGGCTGCCGCGGCCCTGCCAACTCCCACCATGGCTCGCAGCTCACACTTCTGGGTTTGGGCCAAAATTTTAGTCAAAAGGGTGCGCCTTATAACCGTGAAATTACTGTAACTGCTTGAAAAGCAAACATGGTACAAATGGAAGCTGAAAGGATTCTGTTCAGAGAAAGTCAATTTAAAAAGCAAGGAAATGCACAGAATTGATATTATTATGGTTGGAATGAAAGACTGTGTTGGTTCCAGGCACAGTGTAGGTTCTGTAGGGTGACACACCAGAGGCTGTGTCGGTTCCAGACATGGGGCTGGTTATGTAGAGTGTCCCAGCAGAGGGTATCTCAATTGTTGACAAATTGTAGGGTCTGTTGCTAGGCTCTCCCCGGCGTGCTATAATAAAAAAAGAATAAAAAACAAATCAAGACAGAATCTACATTTAAAGTACTTAAAAGTACTTAAAAGTACTTTAAATGTAAAAGTACTTTAAATGTACAAGTTTCCTTCTTGTCTTAAGTGCTTTTTTGAAACACACAGAGAAAGGACACACAAACACAATTGACAAAAGACAACAGCAAAATATCCTACCTTAGGAAGTACTGGAAAAAAATAGTACTTTTTTTTTTAAGTGCTACAAATACATACTGATGCCTTTTCCCCCTCATCATTTTAATTTCAAGGCTGTGTTTTTAAATCAGGTAAAGAAACTTATTCTGCAGTCTCCCTTTCACTCTTATTAGGGAACACATGCCCTGTTAGCCACAGAAGGGAGTCCTTTACTTTTGGGCGTATTTCACCATCAGTTGAAATCAACACTTCATACTCTTCAAATATTAGTCTGGCATATTGTTACAGACAACATTTAAATTAAATATGTTACAATAGACTGACAAGTTAAAAGTTCACACATCTAGAATACTGAGTACCAAACAATTTTTGCATAGAAAAGGCACTTTCTTTATCAAATAGCAAGTGTGGAGTTGAACTACTGTGTTTCTGAACACCTTGTCCTAAGTCACATCATGTGATTTATAAGTTTCATATTGTTATTATTTTAAACTGTGTGATTTCTACTATTTGGTTACAAGTACTACTTGTGTAAGCAAAGCCACATGATCAGGAGAGCATTTGTACTGGGATACCTGCATTCCTTGGCTCTGCAGTAATGTTGCCAAGTGACACCCAGTTGATTAAAAATGGGTAAGAATTACAAATTCTCCAGCAAAAAAGGAGTTTCTGGGAGACATCACTGCCTGGTGTATTCAGCATTACAGACACTTCCAGCTTCGTAAACATTGTTAATACCCTTTTCTGGTTTTGCCTGTACTGATACAAGCAAATACTGATACATTCTTTTGTCCCCGTGATCATCTCAATAGTTGGGAAATTCTCTTCTGTGGCCTATCTGTGTTGATTTTGCATGGGTTAATTTTGGTGAGGAGGGAAGAAGCCAGCCATGGAAATGATATTTCTGTGAGGAGCTAAAAGCTTCCTTTGTGCCTGGCAAAACCAATCCATGTCTGCCTTTGAGAACAGGCACACTGCTAAGCCCATTAGAAAAGCTGGTCATGCTTCTAGGATATCTTATCTGCAAAAGACAAAACCTTGGGAACTCTCTTTTTCTTCCCTGGGGGGGTTGGCAGGCAGCAGAACCCTCCAGTCTGGGTCGAGCCACGTGGCCAGGACCACACGGCCAAGACTGGCACAGCCAGGGTGGCGCCAGGCGGCCGCGGCCATCCTGGGATGGCTCGCAAGGAACTGGATTTGTTCAGCTGCCTTTAGCCAGACATCCTGCCAACAGAAGGGCCAAGGGGTGGCAGCTGCTCTGTTTTTCCTTTTCTGCATTCAGCTTGAAGAAAGGTGCTGAGTGCAGCCGGCAGCCGGCACGGCCCGCATGGTGCTGGTGGGAACCAACGTGAGAGGCATGAGGAGCAATTGAGAAGCTGTGCAGCATGAAGGGAGATGCTGGCTCCGGACCCACATCTAAGTGACAAAAACTGCTTGAAAAGCAATGCCTCTGGTCAATTTTATTTTTATTT
>NW_024879524.1:0-7994 GCF_009819885.2 Catharus ustulatus
AATGTCTACCTCTGTGCTTCAACCTTTTGCATCTTACATTGACTTCACATGCTAAGAAACCAATCCAGCATGGACATAAAACAGGGCTTAGGTCCTGTTTCATAACCACCAAGACATTTATTTCTGGTGAGAACAGGGTTTACAGCAGCCTACTGCTGGCATCCCCAGATGCTGGGGCTCCCATTTCTCTGTGAATATGCATGTTTACGGGATCAGCGTTCGTTTTCTTTTGCACAGAGCATAGGGTCTTCCTTTACACAGCCAGAAAGGCTGAAAAATTTTCTCTGGCCTCCTTCCATGCCTGCTTGAGAGAGCAGAGATGGGGCTAAGCCTGCAAAGTGCCAGAGGACACTGGCACTGCTCGGGATGGGCTCCATGCTCAGTGAACCTCACTTTTCAGCACAGAAAGAAAAGTGCTGCAGGAGCCTTTGAGGCAGAGGGGCTCTCGAGCTTTGGTGAAAGCCCATGTATCAGCACCCTGTTCTCTGTGTGCATGTGGTTTAGGGTAGGTGGGGAAAAATTGTTAGTAACCTCTCATAGGAACACAGTTTTCTTTGGTTTTAAGCTCCATGAATGTTGGGTGGAGTTAAGGCCTGCTCTTCTGCCTGGCTGCAGCTGTCCTTAAACCAGCCCCATGGAAGCAGCACACAGGCCACGTTTGGAGGAAGGACTTTGCCCCTCCCAGGCTTATATTTTGTTATCTGGGCAAGGCTGCAATAATTGTGACAAACAACAGTTTGCTGTTGCAAGGTTTTTTCTTTTTTTTTTTTCTCCTTTTCTTTTCAAGCTGTCCTGATGGGTAGGGGAAATAAAGCACAACCAACTGCTCCCCATGGCAGGACTGCAGGTGCAGCCCAGACTTCTTCTGCACACACATTCATTCTTTCCTTCAGGGCTTGGGCTTCAGAGCCTCTGTCCCAGCTTCCTTTTCACAGAGTGGGATCAACTGCCTGCTCTGGTGGACTGCTACAACAAAATGTTTACAGTCTGGTAACTTCCAGCTCCCGGAGGCAGAAGTGGGGCTGCCATGGGGCTGTCCTCCCCCAGCTCTCGGTGGCTGATGGGTTTTGAGGGGCTGGAAAAGCCCCTAGAAAAGATGGGTCAATTGTGCTGTTCTGTTCAGATGTGCAGCTAGGATGGGTGACTTGCTGCTCTCCTCACACAAATGGAGAGTTGGCAAAGCTAGGCTTAACTTTCCCACCAGTGCTTTATTTTTAACCTGAGCCCTTACATGGGCAGTTGTGTGAATTTTGGCCAGTGGCCTTTCTCTTCGCTAACTTCTTCTTATCTGGACAATCTTGGTGCTGTGAGTGACTGTGATTGTAAAACTTGGTACTGTGAACTTTTACTATGTGATGTGAAATGTGTCGAGGGGATGCTAAGTTCCTGGCCAAAGGAGGTGTAATTACAGATATATTATGCTTGTACAGGTATTTGTTTCTTTGCACCTTCCTTTTTCGCATTAAATAGGTAGTAGAAGCTCAGAAATAATTATTGAAGAGAGAATAAGGTGATACCTGAACCTAGGTCTACTCCATTCTTTAATCAAACAGCTAAAGAAAAAAAAAAATTAATACCCAACCAACCAACTTTGCCAAAAACAAGCTGAAGGAAAAAACCAAGATTTTCATCACCAACTGTGTTTGGCTGCTCCTATGGCCAAGTTCCCAATAGCACCAAAGTGCTAATCCCTAATACACTGAAGCGTGAGCATAGTTGAGACATCAAAAGAATCACAGCACAATTATTAATGAGTCTGACTCCATTACCCCTTCATAGCCCATAACAAAGTTGCTGTTTCAACAGTGAGTGCCTTTTTCCACTTAGGATGTTATTGAGAAAAATGGTATATTTGAAATTTATCTGGCCATGGCATATTTAACCCATTGGTGGTGAACTCACAGTTCAGATTTTTCCATGAATGAAAAGGTTGCCTGGGACAGATGACCCTGCAAAATGACACTTGTGTTGCATAGAATTCCTTTGTAGAAAAAGTTGTGCTTTGTGGTGCCATGGTTTCTAGGTTGTTAGGAAATGTGCTGTTTGGAGAGTGTAAAGCCCTTATAGTTGGCTATACAGAAGACCCCTTGCAACTAAAAGGGCAGCTCTGCTGTTCCTGCAATTGCTTACTACAAAAAAAACCCATTTAAAGATGTTCAATGCCTTGTTTATAAACGTGCTCCTCCTTTTGAATTCCCTCCTCTTTGAGCTCTTGCTTCCACTTAAACCTTTCTGTTTGGAGAAGAGAGATGGTGGTACCATCCAAGTGCAAGCAATACCTCTCCTGATGCACCTTACACAACTCCTGTACATTGTGCAAACATTAAATTACTGGTCCGGGTCAGTAACACTTGTCTGAATGAATTTGTGCCATACTAAGACACAGGTCCCTTGGGATTCTGTTACACAACTCAGTTATTTAGCATTTTATTGCTCTCGATCTAGCATTTTATTAGGGCCACCATGAGGGCTTTGAAATCCAGATAAACCCCAAATCCCACACTGTGATTATCCTATAAAGACCTCCATTGAAGACTCCATTGTTGTCATCAAAAGCTCATAACTCTGTTAAGAATTCTATGACAACAAGGTAAGGGGATTCCCAGGAACCTCATTAATGCTCTTCGTTTCATTTTTATGTATTTAAAATCCCTCATTGGGCAGCTTGTAAAACTTATCCTGGAATTCAGAAGTCAAGCAGGGTGGCTTTGGATTGACCTTCACCTCTGGTCCCTCTTTGTGCAAACACAACTTGTGCCAGGGTGAGTGAACTCATCACATCAGTTTTTCCCTCCAAAATATTCCCTAATTTCCCTGTAGATTAACTCAGATCCACTCCTCACCTCCATTTTCATCCAAGTGTCCATTCTGTTTCCCCACAGGCCCTGGTGACCCCAGGGAGGTCCCTTTGCCTTTCTCCTGCCCCTCTCCAGCCCGAGGCCACTCCTCTGCTCGCTCTCTCCAGCCTCATCCCGCACAGAGCCTCTCCTCCCTTCCTCACGGGCTGCTGCCAAGGAAGGAGCACACAGAGAGTCCCGAGTGCTGAACCCTCCCTGCTACCCCTGGAGAGCCCAGGCTGCGCTCCCAGGGGCTCGGCTTTCCCAGAGAAATTGTCTGCTGGGCTCCTTCCGTTACTTCAGCAGTCCTCTCAAAAATGCCACCTCACTCCCCTTGACGCCCCCTCACATCTTCCTACACAAACAGTACTTGTGTTCCCTCTAAAATACCCTCTCCGGAGCCTTTTAGCCGGGACCTAGGCACGAGAGAGGGTGGGAGAAAGGGGAGGGGGTCTCGGGAGCGGGACCCAGCGGGACAGCGCAGCCGCGGCCCCTGACCCTCTGAGCAGCCCTGGCCCCGCCCGGCTGAGCGCCCCGCGCCGCCGCCGGCTGCAGCCTCGCAGCTTCCAAGCCCCGCCAATCCCGGCCCGCCTTTCTCCGCCCTGTCCAATCACAGCCGCCCTTTCATTCCGGGGCGGCCCCGCCGCTCAGCCTCATCAGTCGCGGCCCCGTCCCGCGTTCGCCGTAGACGCTGTTGCCGCAGCCGCCGCCGCTTTGGAGACGGCGGAGCCGTGTCCCCGCTGCCGCAGCCTCGGCAGGTCATGTTGGGGCTTGGGAAGGGCGGGTGGGAGCTCTCCGTTCCGGTCGCGGCCGGGAGTTGTACCAGGGAAACGGGAAGACGGCGGGCAGCGGGCGGAATCACGGCAGCGGGGCTTGAGGGGACTGCGGGGGACGCGGGCCGAGCGCGGCGGGAAAAGGGCGGGCTGCGATTGGCCGGGCCGGCGCTGCCTCGGGTTGTGATTGGCTGGACTGGCCGGCCCTGGAGCATAAATAGCGTGCGGTGGCGTCCAGTAGTTCGACGGGAGCCGGGCGGGAGAGGCGGACGAGCGGCGGCGGGTGCGCCATCCCAGGAGCGCCGCAGCGCCAGGATGGGGCCCGCGCGGATGCCGGTCTGGGAGCGCTGCTGGGCACGGACACGGCTCCCGCGTCTGCCGGGGCCGGCGGAGACCTGGGGCGGCGGTGCCCAGTTCTTTACTCTGCGCCTTGCACGGCATGGGCGGCCAGTAGGAACCCTGGAGCGGCGCAGGGCGACTGGCTGCTGTTATTGGGGCCTGGGAGCAGCTGCTGTGTGGTTTTTGGGTATAAAAGGATGACAATACCGAGAATAAATTTTGCTTTTTGCATTTATGTTATTTTATTTAGCTTTCATTTGCAATAATCACAGTTGTTTTCTGTATTAAATTACTTCATTATTTTGATCTTTTTATTATGTTTTTTATTAAGCTTTTTTTTTGCTGGCTATCTGGTTTTAATTCAATAAAGATTCTAAAGATGGGGCTGAAACATGGGCTACCAGGGGGAGGTGTGGGGGTCTTTGGGCAGTTGTGGGGCTGATGTCTCGGGTGAGGGGGTGGGAAGGTACCTGCTGGGCATCAGGCTCCAAGTGTCCCCAGAACTGGGTTCTTGTTAAGGCACATAGGACAATTCCTAGTGATACTGAAGTGATGATGACAATCACTGATTTCTGTACTTATCAAAAACCCCAGGCCGCAGTGAGAAGCAGGAGCAGCTTTTAGCTGCTGGCAGTGAGAAGCTAAAGAGCTGGAGCTGAGCAAGCAGAGCTGGAGGAGACGATGGGATAGGGAATATGGTGTCAAGATGTGAACTGTGTGTCTGGAGATGAAACCATGAAGGGATGGTATAGGCAATGTAAAGCTCTTAGTCTAGTAAGAATTGTCAGATGGGGGCTAAAAACATGGGATCAGGAGCAGAGCTAAAACCATACACACCTAGAAGTAAAACAAAGGCCCTGCCATGGGAAGAAGAGTTGTTAGGTGGCATGGCAGAGAAGACGTGGATCCAGAAGAGCTGGCAGTGCAATAAAGCTTGTGGGCTGACCAAGAGCTGAAATCACTGGGGCCAGTGAAAAAGGGGGAGTCTGAAATCACTGAGGCTGGGGAAAAGGAGGAGTATGAAATCCTTGGGGTTGGGTTAAAACCTGCAAGTGAGGTAGATGATGCAAGGGCTGACATGGGGGCTGTGAGATCCGTGTGCTGGTGTCACTGGAGGCCTGGGCTGTTGATGCTGGGGCTGGTGCCTGAGCAGGGAATGGGAGGCAGTGCTGAGAAGGGCACTTCAGGATTGTTTGTGCCTGAGAACCCGGCCGTGCAGGCATGTGGCCCGCCTGTGCGACACCCACTGTGGGGGCTGGAGCTGGAAGTCAGCATGTGTGTGTGTGGCTGGGAAATGGGAAGTGGGGCAGAGATTGTGAGTGGAATGGGAAGGAAATCGTGGAGCTGAGAGAGGGACTGCGTGACTGAAGGTGATACCATTGTGGGACTGGTCTAGAGGCTTTGCAGCTGGCATGGGGACAGTAGGGCCGGAGGTGAAATCACTCTGGGGCTGGCATACTGACTGTGGGTGGGCTTCAAGGCTCTGGGGCAGGAGCTGAATCGCTGCAAAGCTGGAGCCAAGACGGACATGCTGCCCTTGGAAGCTGCAGAAGAGTGCGCTGGCAGAGATGGAGAAGGGCGCAGCTGGAGCTGGAGGAGCAGTGCTGGCAGTTGAATAAAACTTATGGGCTGACCAAGAGCTGAAATCTCTGGGGCTGGGGAAACAGGGAGAATCTGAAGTCACAGAGGCCAGGGAAAAAGGGTTCTCTGAAATCACTGGGGCTGGGATAAAAGCTGCAAGTGGGATAGACGCTGCAAGGGCTGACATGGGGGCTGTGGGATCGGGTGTGCTGGTGTTGCTGGAAGCCTGGGATGTTGATGCTGGTGCCTTAGCAGATGACGGCATGGGCAGTGCTGGGTAGGACATTTAAGCATTGCTTGCGCCTGAAAGCCCGGCCATGCCGGCATGTGGCCCGCCTGTGCGAGTGCCACTGCAGGGGTGGAGCTGCAATTCAGTGTGTCTCTGTGTGTGTGTGTGTGCTTGGAAAATGGGAAGCGGGGCTGGGATTGTGAGTGGGAGGGGGAAGGAAAGTGGAGCTCAGAGAAGGACTTTACGCCCGAAGGTGAAACCACTGTGGGGATGGCCTAGAGGCTCTGCAGCTGGACAGGATGCATATATGAGGAACACATTCCTTCTGCTGCCAGCTGCACACTGGTAGCAGCTGGTACAACACCAACACTTGAAAGGCACCCAACCCAAGTCACCCCCAGTGTAATAATCTGAGGTCTCCAAATCCATGCTGTAGAACATGGTAGGGAACAAGGCATGTGGACAGATCAATCATCTCCAGAGGAGTGCTCTGAGCTGCTTTGCCACATGCCTTGAACCCTGTTCCCTTCACCCAGTGCAATGTTCAAACCAGCCCTGGTCACTGTGCTGGTCACAACACAGCAGCCTGTCTTCCCCAAATCCCAGCTTTCCATGGCTTTGGTGGCCTGAAACCTTCTCTACATGGATCCTCAGCCCACCTCCCTCGCACTGCTCCAAGGCACTTACCCCTCAGGCAGTGGGCACTGGCTGAGGCATGGCTGGCTGTTCTGCTTTGCCACCTTGCTGCTCTGAAATGGGGGTGGTGGGCAAAATCTCTTCTTTGGGTTCCACAATGCCTGACAAAAACCCCGGAACTGGGACTGTCCACCACCAAACTTTGGTGATGAACGGCACCTCATCAGCTGGGTCCGAGGAAAAACAACCCAGCTGAGGGCAAAAAACCCAACCCATTGGCTGGGGACTTTTTATTCTCAATTTAAAAATGAGTTAAAACACCTGAAAGGCAAAAATCCTGCTCACAAGGCTAGAAGCAGTCAGCACACACACTCGCACAGGCAGACACGAGCAGCAGCAGACAGACACAAACTCTCCCAGACACACACGGACACTCACGCACTCCCACTGTCACACACTCCTCAGCTGACATGCTGACTGCAACCCCTGCTTGAAACACTACACCGAAGAGGATGCTTCAACACATCTTCCAGCTGCTGCTCTTCAACATCAAATGGTAGACTCCAGGAAAATTGGTAGCATCGGTGACTGCAGAGATAGGAACCCACCTCAGGGACCTGCAAGACAACAGGAGGTGGTCAGCAAGTGCCTCCCTGACAGCTAGAGGTCATCCCCACACGTTTTCTACCCCAAACCCCATAGAACAGAGATGAACAATTAAGTTTTGTAACTGTTCTACCTACCCGTGACCACGTGCCAGAGCAGGGGCAGCACTGAGTGTCAGTGGCACAACAAAGGTGCGTGCAGGATAGGTACATACGGTATAGACACGTACAAGACAGGCACACACAGTACAGGTACCTACAGCATAAGCCAAGGGAGGTACATACAGGATAAGTGAGGACTGGAGATAACTCTGGAGGATCAAGTCTCAAGCCCAATACTCTTTGAAAAGACAGAACCTAGGGAACTATTGAAGGCACATAAGGAGGGTCTAACACACTCACTATAGAAGGCCAAGAGAATGGCACGTGAAAAGAAGGCACTAGCAAAGCTGAGGTGGAAAATGGATGAAAACATATTGTGTACTTCTTTCTGTCTCTAAGAGCAAAAAGGTAAAGATGCCAGAATCAGCCCAATGCAGGAAAGTACATGAGTGGAGTCCGGCCAGCATGGCCTGGAATGATGCTGATAAAGCATCGAGATGTGACAAAGGCGACACAGAAGACAATGGACACAAACGACAGAACACAGACACAGACTACATAAGAGACACAAGTTATGCAGCAAGACCTGGAAGGAACTGGAGCAGCCATCAACTGGAACATCTCAGAGCCAGAGCTGGAACAAAGAACATGCCATGGTCAGAGCTGGAGGTTCAGCAAGCTGGACTGGGAAACACCTGCAAGTGAAACAAGCAGAAGGAACAGAAATCACCTGGGCCCTCAAATATCCTGAGCACTAAGTGAGCAGGGGGTCCAGGAGCAGGAGAACCAGGAACAGCTCTTGTGAAGAGGGTTAGCTGCATATATCCTCCGATTAAACTCTCCATCATGAATCGCATTTTCTTAAGGAAATTGGCTCTGCTAAGATAACAAA
>NW_024879525.1:0-6612 GCF_009819885.2 Catharus ustulatus
CATCAGTGGGGACATGGGGACAGGGACAGGGACACAGGGACAGGAACAATGTCACAGTGACAAGGACAGGGTCACAGGGACAGGGACACGGGGACACTGAACCCGAAATCCGCGATCTTGATGTTGGCATCAGCGTCCAGGAGGAGATTCTCGGCCTGGGGGGACAGAGGGACATCAGTGGGGACATGGACAGTGTCACAGGGACACGGGGACAGGGACAGTGTCACACGGACACTGAACCCGAAATCCGCGATCTTGATGGTGGCATCGGCGTCCAGGAGCAGGTTCTCGGCCTGGGGACAGGGACAGGGGACATCAGTGGGGACATGGACAGGGTCACAGGGACAGGGACAGTGTCACAGGGACAAGGACAGGGACACAGGGACAGTGTCACACGGACACTGAACCCGAAATCCGCGATCTTGATGTTGGCATCCGCGTCCAGGAGCAGGTTCTCGGCCTGAGGGGACAAAGGGGACACAGGGACAGTGTCACAGGGACAGGGACCACGAGAAAACTCGTTACTGAAACCAAAATCCGCGATCTTGATGTTGGCATCGGCGTCCAGGAGGAGACTCTCGGCCTGGGGGGACAGAGGGACAGGGGACATCAGTGGGGACAGCACTGGGGACAAAGGGACAAGGGACACTGAACCCGAAATCCGCGATCTTGATGTTGGCATCCGCGTCCAGGAGCAGGTTCTCGGCCTGAGGGGACAAAGGGGGACATGGGGACATCAGTGGGGACACAGGGACAAAGGGACAGGGGACAGTGTCACAGGGACACCGCGATCTTGATGTTGGCATCGGCGTCCAGCAGGAGGTTCTCGGCCTGGGGACAAAGGGACAGGGACAGGGGACATCAGTGAGGACATGGGGACAGGGGGACAGGGACAAGGACACTGGGATGAGGACAGGGACACGGGGACATTGATGTTGGCATCGGCGTCCAGGAGCAGGTTCTCGGCCTGGGGACAGGGACAGGGACAGGGGACAGTGTCAGAGGGACAGGGACAAAGGGACAAGGGACACTGAACCCGAAATCCGCGATCTTGATGTTGGCATCGGCGTCCAGGAGGAGATTCTCGGCCTGGGGGGACACAGGGGGACAAAGGGACATCAGTGGGGACATGGGGACAGGGTCACAGAGCCAGCGTCACGGGGACACTGAACCCAAAATCCGCGATCTTGATGTTGGCATCGGCGTCCAGGAGCAGGTTCTCGGCCTGGGGACAGGGACAGGGACATCAGTGGGGACATGGGGACAGTGTCACAGGGACAGGAACACCAGGACAAGGACAGGGACACTGGGACAGGGACAGGGACACGGGGACATTGATGTTGGCATCGGCGTCCAGGAGGAGATTCTCGGCCTGGGGACAGTGACAGGGACACAGGGACATCAGTGGGGACATGGGGACAGTGACAGGAACAGGAACACCAGGACAAGGACAGGGACACTGGGACAGGGACACCGCGATCTCGATGTTGGCATCGGCGTCCAGGAGCAGGTTCTCGGCCTGGGGACAGGGACAGGGACACAGGGACATCAGTGGGGACAGTGTCACAGAGCCAGTGTCACAGGGACAGGGACACGGGGACATTGATGTTGGCATCGGCGTCCAGGAGCAGGTTCTCGGCCTGGGGACAGGGACAGGGGACATCAGTGGGGACATGGACAGGGTCACAGGGACAGGGACACTGGGACAGGGACACGGGGACAGGGACAGGGACACTAGGATGAGGACAGGGACACGGGGACATTGATGTTGGCATCAGCATCCAGCAGGAGATTCTCAGCCTGGGGACAGGGACACAGGGACATCAGTGGGGACACAGGGACAGGGACAAAGGGACAAGGGACACTGAAGCCGAAATCCGCGATCTTGATGCTGGCATCGGCGTCCAGGAGGAGATTCTCGGACTGAGGACATGGGGACAGCACTGGGGACATTGGGACAGGGACACCAGGACAGACACAGGGACAGACACAGGGACACAGGGACAGGGACAAAGGGACAGTGTCACAAGGACAGGGACACGGGGACATTGATGTTGGCATCGGCGTCCAGCAGAAGATTCTCGGCCTGGGGACAGGGACAGTGTCACAGGGCCACCAGGACACAGAAACCAGAACGGACACGAGGACATCAGGACAGGGACACTGAGATGGACATGGGGACAGGGACACAGGGACACCAGGACAAGGACACCGGGACATTCGGACACAGGATGGACACAGGGACAGACACAGGGACATGGGGATGGGGACACTGGGACAGGGACAAGGACACCAGGACAGGGACACCAGGACAGGGACAGGGACACTGGGACAGGGACACCAGGATGGATACAGGGGACACCAGGACAGGGACAGCGGGACGGACACAGGGACAGGGACACGGGGACAGGGACACCAGGACGGATGCAAGGACACTGGGATGGGGACACTGAGATGGACACGGGGACAGGGACAGGGACACAGGGACATTGGGACGGACACAGGGACAGGGACACAGGGACATTCGGACACAGGATGAACACAGGGACAGACACAGGGACACAGGGACAGGGACACTGAGATGGAGACAGGGACACTGAGACAAGGACACAGGGACACCAGGACAGACAGAGGGACACTGGGATGGGGACATTGGGATGGGGACAGGGACACTGGGACAGGGACACCAAGATGGACACAGGGACACAGGGACAGGGACATTGGGACAGGGACACTAGGACAGGGACAAGGACACCAAGATGGACACAGGGACACTGGGATGGGGACATTGGGATGAGGACAGGGACACTGGGACAGGGACACCGGGATGGACACGGGGACAGGGACACCAGGAGGGACACAGGGACATGGGGACACCAAGATGGACACAGGGACACTAGGACATGGGGACATTGGGATGAGGACAGGGACATCAGGACAGGGACACTGAGACGGACACGGGGACACCAGGACAGGAACACAGGGACAGGGACACCAGGACAGGGACACTGAGATGGGCACAGGGACACCAAGGACAGAGACAGGGACACCAGGATGGACATGGGGACACCAGGACAGGGACAGCGGGACGGACACAGGGACAGGGACACGGGGACAGGGACACCAGGACGGATGCAAGGACACTGGGACGGGGACACTGAGATGGACACGGGAACAGGGACATCAGGACAGGGACACTGGGACAGGGACACCAGGAATGGACAAAGGGACAATGGGATGGGGACACTGGGATGGGGACATTGTGACACTGGGACAGGGACACTAGGACGGACACAGGGACAGTGGGATGGGGACACTGAGATGGACACGGGGACAGGGACAAGGACACCAGGACAGGGACACCAGGACGGACACAGGGACAGAGACAGGGACATGGGGACAGGGTCACCAGGATGGACACAGTGACACTGGGATGGGGACATTGGGATGGACAGAGGGACACTGGGATGGACACGGGGACAGGGACACCAGGACAGGGACACAGGGACACCAGGATGGACAGAGGGGACACCAGGACAGGGACAAGGACACCAGGACAGGGACACCAGGACGGACACAGGGACACCGGGACAGGGACACTGGGATGGACATGGGGACAGGGACAGGGACACTGAGATGGACACGGGGACACCAGGACAGGGACACGGGGACAGGGACACCGAGGTGGACATGGGGACAGGGACACCAGGACAAGGACACCAGGATGGACACACGGACAGTGGGATGGGGACACTGAGATGGACATGGGGACAGGGACAAGGACACCAGGACAGGGACACAGGGACACCAGGACGGACACAGGGACACTGGGATGGGGACAGGGACACTGGGATGGGGACACTGGGACAAGGACACAGGGACAGGGACATTGGGACGGACAGAGGGACAGGGACACTGGGACATTCGGACACAGGATGGACACACGGACAGACACAGGGACACAGGGACACTGAGATGGACACGGGGACACCAGGATGGACACAGGGACATTGGGACAGGGACACCAGGACAGGGACAGTGGGACAGGGACACCAAGATGGACACAGGCACAGGGACACTGAGATGGACACAGGGACAGTGGGATGGGGACACTGAGATGGACGTGGGGACAGGGACAAGGACACCAGGACAGGGACACAGGGACACCAGGACGGACACAGGGACACTGGGATGGGGACACTGGGACATTCGGACACAGGATGGACACACGGACAGACACAGGGACACAGGGACACTGAGATGGACACGGGGACAGGGACATTGGGATGGTGACAAGGACACCAGGACGGCCACAGGGACCTCGTCACCCCCCCGTGTGGTGCCACCCCCCTGTCCCCTCCCCCTGTCCCCTCCCTGTCCCCTCCCTGTCCCCGGTGTCACCTTGAGGTCCCTGTGCACGATGTTCTTCTGGTGGCAGTAATGCACGGCCGAGACGATCTGGGGACACCGCGGGGGTGGCACTGTCACCGCGGGTCCCCGAGTGTCCCCAAGGTGTCCCCAAATGTCCCCAACCCCTCAGGATGTCCCCAACCCCCCCTGGAGTGTCCCCAGATGTCCCCAACCCCCCCCAGAGTGTCCCCAACCCTCTCAGGGATGTCCCCAAACCCCCTCTGGAGTGTCCCCAAATGTCCCCAACTCCCTGGAGTGTCCCCAGCCTCCCAAGGGATGTCCCCAAATGTCCCCAAAGCCCCTCCAATGTCCCCAAATGTCCCCAGGGTGTCCCCAGATGTCCCCAGAGTGTCCCCAGGATGTCCCTAAATCCCCCCAGATGTCCCCACATCTGTCCCCAATGCCCCCAAACCCCCCTCTGGTGTCCCCAAACCCTTCAGGGATGTCCCCAGACCTCCCACAATGTCCCCAGGATGTCCCCAAACCCCTCTGATGTCCCCAAACTCCCCCTGGAGTGTCCCCAGATGTCCCCAAACCCCCCTGGAGCGTCCCCAGATGTCCCCAAACTCCCCCTGGAGTGTCCCCAAATGTCCCCAACCCCCCTGGAGTGTCCCCAAATGTCCCCAAAGCCCTCAGGGTTGTCCCCAAATCCATCCCCAATGTCCCCAAAGCCCCCTCTGATGTCCCCAAATGTCCCCAGGGTGTCCCCAAATGTCCCCAACCCCCCTGGAGTGTCCCCAACCCCTCAGGGATGTCCTCAAATCCGTCCCCAATGTCCCCAAACCCTCTCAGGGATGTCCCCAGGATGTCCCCAAACCCCCCTGGAGTGTCCCTAAATGTCCCCAACCCCCCTGGAGTGTCCCCAAACCTCCCTGGAGTGTCCCCAAACTGCCACACGGTGTCCCCAAACCCCTCTGATGTCCCCAAATGTCCCCAGGTGTCCCCAGGGATGTCCCCAAGCCCCTCCCAATGTCCCCAAATCCACCCCACGATGTCCCCAGGATGTTCCCAAGCCCCCTCCAAATGTCCCCAAATGTCCCCAGGGTGTCCCCTGATGTCCCCAAACTCCCCCTGATGTCCCCAAATCTGTCCCCAAAACCCCCCAGAGTGTCCCCAAACTGCCACACGGTGTCCCCAAAGCCCCTCTGGTGTCCCTAAACCCCCTCAGGATGTCCCCAGACCTCCCACAATGTCCCCAGGATGTCCCCAAATGTCCCCAAACCCCTCAGGGATGTCCCCAATCCCCCCCCAAATGTCCCCAAATGTCCCCACCTGTCTGAACTTGGCGCGCGCCTCCTTCTCCTTCATCCTCCCGTGGGACACCAGGTAATCAAACACCTCACCTGGGGACACAACACACCTGGTGACACCTGGGACACACCTGGTGACACCTGGGACACACCTGGGGGACACACCTGGGACACCCAACACCTCCCGTGGGACACCAGGTAATCAAACACCTCACCTGGGGACACAACACACCTGGTGACACCTGGGACACACCTGGTGACACCTGGGACACACCTGGGGGACACACCTGGGACACCCAACACCTCCCGTGGGACACCAGGTAATCAAACACCTCACCTGGGGGGGAGGGGACACACCTGGTGACACCTGGGACACCTGAGGGACACACCTGGGACACACCTGGTGACACCTGACACAGCTGAGGGGACACCTGGGACACACCTGGGACACACCTGGGACACCCAACACCTCACCTGGGACACCTGGGACACCAGGTAATCAAACACCTCACCTGGGGGGGAGGGGACACCTGATGACACCTGACACACCTGAGAGTCCCCAAAACACACCTGGGGTGAGACCCCAAACACACCTGGGAGTGCACGGGAAGGGTCAGGGTGTCCCCAGGTGTCCCCAGGTGTCCCTGGTGTGTCCCTACCCCCCCAGGTGTGTCTCACCTGTCCCAGGTGTGCTCAGGTGTGTCCCAAGTATCCCCAGGTGTGTCCCAGGTGTATCCAGGTGTCTGTCACCTGTCCCAGGTGCATCCCAGGTGTGTCTCACCTGTCCCCAGGTGTGTCTCAGTGTGCCCAGGTGTGTCCCTTCCCCCCTCACCTGTCCAGGTGTGTGCTCACCTGCGCTGGCATACTCCATCACCAGGTGTCTCTCACCTGTCCCAGGTGTGTCCCTGCCCCCCCAGGTGTGTCTCTGTCCCCCCAGTTGTCCCTTACCTGT
>NW_024879526.1:0-6384 GCF_009819885.2 Catharus ustulatus
TGAAAATCCCTAAGCTTGTTAGCAACAGAGCTCACTGTTTCTCGGTGCTCATCAGCATTAATCATTGCAATGAAGGTGGTGTATTGAGATGGCCCTCGGTTTGCCAGGTTCCACAGCATGTGTCCTGTGCACCTGACCTTGTCAGGGTCATTGTCATGCTGTCCATCCCTCCCAAAGAGTACCTCCAGTACCGCCACCTCTCTCAGCTGTTGAATCCCTTCCTCAACGGTTTTCCAATGCATTCTATTATGGTACTCCTGCATTCTTTCTTTGTTGACAAACCTCTCTCTTACACTCATTAAAAGCCGCTCCCAGAGGGCAAGTGGGCCTGGCTCCCTTACGAATATTTGGTCCACACCTGAGTCCTGGGACAAGGATCCCAAATTCCTTGCCTCTGTACCATCCAAGTGCACACCTGTACCCATAAGGTCCCAGACCCGAAGTAACCAAGTTGTCAAAGCCTCCCGGCCCCGTCGTGCAATATCTTTCCGCAGATTGCGGAGATTTTCATAAGACAGGGACTCAGTGATGATTTCAACCTCTGGCTCCCCTGCTGGTTGTGAGGGCCCTCCTCTCTGGTCCTCTTTGTCTAGGTGCCTTGTTTTCATTTTAGACTTCCTAGTTTCTACAGGGGCGACTGCTGCTGGTTGTGAGTGCCCTTGCAATTCAGCTGGACCCTGGGCAGATGTAACACCTATGGGTTCCACTACAGCATCACTGGATTCTCCCCCTTTATGGCAGGGCTTGTCACCAGCTGGGGAGAGGTACTCCTTCATCATCTGGCCCATCTCACTCATCTGCTTCACTAGAAGCCCCACCCACTCCTGGTGGTTTCTTTCTGAGATGGGCTGTGGGGCAGGGTCAGGCTCTGGGGCAGCATCCCTAGTCTTTGGGGCAGGGTCAGGTTCTGTGGCAGCATCCCTAGTCTCTGGGGCAGGGTCAGGCTCTGTGGCAGCATCCCTAGTCTCTGGGGCAGGGTCAGGCTCTGTGGCAGCACCCCTATTTCCTGGAGTAGGTATCAGAGTTGTTATCCAGCTCAATCCCCCGTTATCTCTTAATGTTAAATAGGACAAGCCTATCAGTAACACCAGCCACTGTAGGATATCATTAGCATTCAGAGGAAATCTGAACCCTTCAAAAACTGGTGGGGTAGACCCAAAAATTTGGGTGAGGGGTTGGGAGAAAATTTCCCCTGGTGTTATTCCCTCACAGTAGGTGCCATTATTAAAGTAATCCCAAAAACATGCATTTAGTGTGTGGTATCCCTGAATCCATGTACCCGCCGTCCAAAGGAAGTTAAAAATCCATGAATTCCTCACCTTATCAACCCATAAAGCAAGTTCGATAACAGTCACAGTAGCCTTAGTTACAGGGCCCATGCTTATGTAAGGGTTTGCAAATGGGAGATATACATGTATGAACACGTGCAGCCCAAACCAGATTAAACTGGACCACATGTTGCTAGCACACACAAAAAAAAAACAATCTCAGGCAACCGAAGAACTGTTATTCCTTAACCTCGTGCCCCACGTTGGGCGCCAAGATCTGTCCCGGTTTAAAGGGACAGTATTATCAGGAAAAGGGAATTCAGGAACTCGCAGGCACAAAAAAGGTATAGGTTGGGAATAACAGTTCTTTACTGATATATTTATAAGACAAACGAAAACAGCATCAGCTATACGAAAGAAAAAAAAAAAACAGTGACAGAACAGAATGGAATTCAGTCCCAGTCCCTTTTTCAGTCACCGATGGCTCTCCGATGGACCAGGGCGGGCGGCTTCTCGGTCGCGGCTGCTGCAGGGGCAGGGGAGGGGGCCAGGTGGCCTCACCACCCCAGGTGGAAGAAAAGGGTGAGGAAGGAAACTCTGCTCACCGTGGGCGTCCCAGTTCCCAGTTGTTCAGAGGAAGCAGGAAGCTTTAGCAGTCCAAATCCAAGAAGCCTGATCCCAACAGGAGAAAAAGAACCTCTCTCCTCGAGTTCGGCCGGCAAGCTGTAGAGTTCTCCTACCCCCAGTGTCCTCTTACTTGCCGAAAACAAAAGCAGGACTCCACCTTTCCCTAATGGGCCATCATTGCTTCAGCTAGTCCTTTGTCTCCAGCTCTTAACAGCTAATAGGAGAGCCATCCCGGCTAGCTTAACATAATAATGGGAAAAAATTTCTAAACCTCGCCAACCCACAACAGTCAGGTACAAAGGAAACTGCCCAGGTCTTGGCAGGTAAAATTGAAATAAACCTTTACAAACCACCACACAGGGTTTAGCTGGTGATTTCTTCACTGTGCAGTGAATCGAGGTAGGTCTTTCCTTTACTCAAACGGATGTAAAGGTAGTCAGGAGCACTTGGAGCGGTCCATGCCACTTTTCTTGCAGAGGATCAATCACCTGTAAAATTCTTCACATACACCCAGTCACCAAGATCAATTGTATGCAATTTATGATCTGACTCTTTAGGTTGATTTTTAAACACAGTATTAAACATCTGGTGCAATTGTTTTTTTATAGCCATTAAATATTCATATTGATTACCAACTTGAGCCAAATTTTTATCCTGAGTAACATTTAATCCCTAAGGTCTGCCACAAAGCATTTCAAATGGGCTAACTTTTTATTTAGCCCAGGTTTTCTTCTGAGTCTGATGAGGGCAATATGTAAAGCTTGATACCAATTTAAATTCCTTTCTTGATAAATTTTAGCTGTCAAAAAGCAGCTTAGGAGCTAACTGAAGAATCAGTATTATTCTTCTTGGCAAAGGGGGAACCTTTTGTTCCCAGCCACACTGTGCAATGCCCAAATCTGGGAGCATCCCCCTGGGTCTGGACTCATCTGCAAATTTGTTGTGGAGCCTGGCTTTGAAGAAGGTACCAGAATCCAAGTCCATCATCTTCAGCTTGCCAGTGGCCAGGTGCAGGAAGAGGCTGTCATCCTTGATGTCATCCTTGCTGTTCCCAGCAGCAGCAGCAGTCTGACCTGGTACAGCTTCTCCTTCCCTGGAGGTGAGACCAGGTTGTCAGTGTTCTGCCCAGGGCCACAGCTGCCAGTGAACCAGGACAAGCCAAACCAGCTCGGAGCAGAGCAGCTCAGCTCCAGCGCAAGGGCTGCGTGCTCCCATCTGATGACCCCTGTGCAGCGACACAGGCAGGACAAAAAAGTCTGGGCTTCTTTTCTTCTTATTGCCAAGGCACATGTGGAGCTGTAACTTAGCAGGGCCCTGCATCCAAGTGTGCCTGTGGCTCTCTCCCTTCTTCTATGGTAGATGAATATCCTGCATCCAAGGATCACAGAACAGGTCTTCTAACAAGGGCCTTTCCAAGGAGTACGTGGATAAACATCACCTGATCAGATCTTGGCACTCTGGGGAGGGAAACCAGAAACCACTGGTCAGTTGGAGACGGCTCCAGTCTGCTTAGCCCCACTGTTCCCATGCCCAGGCCATGCTGCATGTGCTCAGAGCTGGGCCTAAACCTTCCATCAGTTCTTTATTTTGGAGGAAAGCAGGAAAGCAGGACATGTGCCACCTCCTCAGCAGCTGCCAGAGCTGGATGCTCACGAGCCCGCTGCTGTCTCCCAACACTGGTATTCCCCCTGTGCCCAGAGATGAGGATCCACCTTGAGAGAGCCGTTGTGGCAGTGAGAGCTGCTGGTCCCAGCTGATGTTCTGGCCCCTCCTGAAAGGGTGCTCCCCACAGACCATCTGGGGCAGCAGGATGCCCAGGGACCAGATGGTAGCTGCCTTGCCATAGTACCAGCCCAAGTGGATCCGTTCCAGGGGCCTATAGGATGGTGTTCCTGTGGAATACAGATGGAGTTCATCAAGGGGATGCTGCTGGTCCCAGAGCCTGGCCCCAGCATCTCTGGGCATGCAGGGGCTGCCCCAGTGGCACTTGCTGTGACCTGTTGCCCTCTCACCAGCAGCTGGGACTTGTGTACAAACTTGGGCTTGGAAAAGAAGCCACTGGTGTTGGAAGAGGGCAGCGGAAGCCCTTGCAAGGCCCGACCATGACAAGGAAAAACCCACTCAGTCCTGGTGAAAAAGCATTCCCTTATCCTGCCTGCCTGCATTGCCCCAAAAAATCATTATGAGGCCAAGGCAAACAAGGAGAGCACAGAAGTCCAAGCCCTTTCTCACCTGCACACCAAATCAGATGGTGCACAGGTTCTGGCCCCTCCTCTCTGCTATCCCCACCCATGGGTGTTTCTGTCAGGCAGTCCTGGGCAGAGTGTCTAACAAAGGTTACCAACAGCGCTGGAAGCCGACCCCCACCCACCCTTGCTCAAAAGCAACTCGGCTGAAAGCTCAGTGCCATGACTGGCAGCAAAAGGGAGAAGCCCCAGTTCCACACCCAGGCTGGGCCTTGAGATGTTCGGCCATGAGATCCCAGGACTGGAGCACACCCCTGCATGGGTTCACGTGCAAAGTGAGTGTAGGCTGTGTCCTGTAGGTAAGTGCCACAGTCAAAGTCAATCAATTTTGCCTGCCCGGTGGCCAGGTCAGCCAGGATGTTCTCTGGTTTGAGTCCTTTCCTCTTCTTCTGACTTTTTTCCCCCCATTTTGGGTCCTTTCCCCAGTTTTAGGTGCATTGTTCAGATTTTGGTCCTTTACCTTAATTTTGGGTGCCCTCCCCTGGCTTTGATGCTTTCTTGGATGTCTGCCCCCCCTCAACCCCAATCCCCACCCTTCCCCCCATATGTCCCAACCTCCTGCCCACCCCTGTCCCCCCAGGTATCCCCCCAGGTGTCCCCCACACCACATGGACTCTGTGACTGACACCAGGGACACCCTCGAGTCCCCTGGGGTGGTTCCCCTGTCACCACCATGGCAGTGGGGCAGGCACTGAGGGCCTGCAGCACCCTGGAGTGCCAGGCACTGCTCGGTGAGCACCCCCAGGACACCCCCAGGTCTCACTCCAGGCAGGGGTAGTTCCTGACCGAGCTTCTCTGCCATGGGATGGGTGTCTCAGCAGGGCTGGTGGGAGGGGGTTTGAGGAGGTGGTACTGGGGCTGACTGTGTCCTGTGCTGTGCTCCACGGTGATGTCCTGTGCCATGTCCCATGTCCTGTGCCCTGTGCCCAGCTCCATGGGCATGTCCCACACCCTGTCCCATGTGCCATGTCCCATATCCTCTGTCCTGAGCCATGCTCCAGGGTGATGTTCCAACCCACGGCATGTCCTGTGCCCAGTGCCATGTCCCATGTCCTGTGCCTCATGCCCTGTGCCATGTCCCATGCCACATTTCACACCATGCCCCATGCCATGCCCCAGGCCCCACACCAAGCTGTGCATGGCTGCCTCCTTCTGTCACTGTCCCCATCACTGTCCCCATCACTGCTTCCTTCTTGCTGCTGCTCCCAGGTTAAAACCCTCAGCTTCCTCCAGGACAGGAGTGGCATTGTCCGACCCTGGGCCCTGCTGGTGGCTGCCCTTGTCCCCAAGGATGGGAGGTGACACTGGCACACATCTGGCACACAGCTGGTATTGGGGCTGGCACCCATCTGGGACTGGGGTGGGACTGTTCTGGATAAGTGCTTGGCATCGTGGCACCAGGCCTGGGAAATGCTGCTGGGAACTGGGACTGGGGCTGGGGACTGGGACTGGACACCAGTACTGGGCACTGACACTGGGGACTGGACAGTTGGACTGGACATCTGGGATGGGCACTGAGGCTGGACACAGGCACTGGGCACTGGCACTGGACATCATAACTGGGCTGGACGCTGGGAATGGACACTGGGAATGGACACCAGAACTGGGCACTGAGGCTGGACACTAAAGCTGGACACTGCAGCTGGCATCGGCATTTGGCACTGAACCAGGAGCAGGATACACCCCTCTCTCCCTTTGTTCTCCTGAGCCCCTTTTTGCTTACTCAAAGCTTGGCTGCAGCAGATCCCAGCAGGATTTGGCACCTTTGGGGGATGTTTCCCAGGGAAACAGGGGTGCTCTGGGGGTACTGGGTGTGCTGGCTCTGTCACACCCAGACCCAGATGGGAGGAACTCCTGTGGGGCTGCAAGAAGCCCTAAAATGAGACCCCTCTTCCCCCCGCAACCTTTCCATTCACCAACCTCAAGATGGGAACCCCCTACCCCCAACCCCAGCCCCTCCAAGGGTGCTGACCCTGGGGGTGACACAGAGCTGTCCCTGTCCCCTCCTCCGGGGGTTGCTGTGGAAGAGGCTCCTCCAGGAGATGAAAAGTTGCAGTGGCACCATATCTCACAGAGTTAAATGGGTTGGAAAAGGCCTTTGAGATCATCAAGTCCAACCTATGACCTAACACCACCTTATCAACTAAACCATGGCACTGAGTGCCACATCCAGTCTGTTTTTATACACCTCCCGGAGTGGTGACTCTACCAACTCCCTGGGTAGCCCCTTCCAATGCCCAATC
>NW_024879527.1:0-6360 GCF_009819885.2 Catharus ustulatus
GGATTTTGGGGTTTTTGGGATTTCTGGGATGGATTTTGGGATTTGGGGATTTTTGGGGTCCCCCCCCCAATGTCCGAACCCCCCAGAGACGCTGCTGGACACGAGGCTGGAGACCACGGACCTGGAGTGGACAGTGCACCCCGAGGGGGAGGGGCAGGTGCGCTGGGGGACTGGGGGGGACTGGGATAAACTGGGAGGGACTGGGGGGGAACTGGGATGGAACTGGGATGGACTGGGATGAACTGGGATGGACTGGGGGGAATCTGTGTGACTCCATCCCTGTCCCCAATGTCCCCAATGTCCCCAAATGTCCCCACTGTCCCCAATGTCCCCAATGTCCCCAATCCCCCCCTCTGTCCCCACTGTCCCCAATGTCCCCAATCCCCCCAATGTCCCCAATGTCCCCAACCCCCCCAATGTCCCCAATGTCCCCACTGTCCCCAATGTCCCCCAATGTCCCCACTGTCCCCAATCCCCCCCACTGTCCCCAATGTCCCCAAATGTCCCCCAATGTCCCCAATGTCCCCAATGTCCCCAATGTCCCCAATCCCCCAATCCCCCCCAATGTCCCCAATGTCCCCAAATCCCCCCAATGTCCCCAATGTCCCCAATGTCCCCACTGTCCCCAATCCCCCCCAATGTCCCCAATGTCCCCAATGTCCCCAATCCCCCCCAATGTCCCCAATGTCCCCAATGTCCCCAATGCCCCCCAATGTCCCCAATGTCCCTAATGTCCCCAATGTCCCCAATCCCTCCCAATGTCCCCACTGTCCCCAATGTCCCCAATCCTCCCCAATGTCCCCTCTGTCCCCACTGTCCCCAAATGTCCCCTCTGTCCGCAGTGGGAGGAGCTCAGCGCGCTGGACCCGGAGCTGGGCGGGGCCGTTCGCACCTTCGAGGTTTGCTCGGGCCGGGGGCGGGGCGGGCCCGGGACCCCCCCAAAAACCCCCGGGACCCCCCCGAACAGCTGGAGCCCCCCCCCGCACAGCTGGAGCCCCTCCCCCCCCCAGAACAGCTGGCTCCGCTCCCGCTGGGTGCCCCGCGGAGAGGCCACCACGGTGCTGGCCGAGATCCGGTACACCGTGATGGCCTGCGACAGCCTGGGGACAAGGGACAGCTCGGCGGGGACACGGGGGACACGGGGGACAAGGGACAGCTCGGGGGGGACACGGGGGACACGGGGGACACGGGACAGTCCGAGGGGGACACGGGGGACACGAGAGACACGAGAGATAAGGGACAGGGACAGCCTGGGGACACGGGGGACACGAGAGAGTGACAGCCTGGGGACACGGGACAGCTCGGGGGGGACACGGGGGACACGAGAGACACGAGAGATAAGGGATAGGGACAGCCTGGGGGGGACACGGGATAGTGACAGGGGCAGGGACAGCCTGGGGACAAGGGACAGCCCGGCGGGGACACGGGGGACACGGGATAGTGACAGCCTGGGGACACGGGGGACAAGGGACAGCCCAGGGACACGGGGGACAAGAGATACACGGGACAGGGACAGCCCGGGGACAAGGGACAGCCTGGGGGGGACACGGGGGACACGGGGGACACGGGACAGTGACAGCCTGGGGACACGGGGGACACGGGGGACACGGGAGACAAGAGATAGTGACAAGGACAGGGACAGCCTGGGGACATGGGACAGCCTGGGGGGGACACGGGGGACACGAGAGATAAGGGATAGCGACAGCCTGGGGACACGGGACAGCCCGGGGTCACGGGACAGCTCGGCGGGGACACGGGGGACACGGGGGACAAGAGAGACACGGGGGACACCGGATAGCGACAGCCTGGGGACACGAGGGACAAGGGACAGCTCGGGGGGGACACGAGGGACACGAGAGACACGAGAGATAAGGGACAGGGACAGGGACAGCCCGGGGAGGACACGGGACAGGGACAGCCTGGGGACAAGGAACAGCCTGGGGACAAGGAACAGCCTGGGGACAAGGGACAGTCCGGGGACAAGGAGGACACGGGACAGCTCAGGGACACGGGGGACAAGGGGGACACGGGGGACACCGGATAGCGACAGCCTGGGGACACGGGGGACACGGGATAGTGACAGTGACAGGGACAGGGACAGCCTGGGGGCAAGGAGGACACGGGGGACACGGGGGACACGAGAGAGTGACAGCCTGGGGATACGCGACAGTCCAGGGGGGACACGGGGGACACGCGACAGCTCGGGGGGGACACGGGGGACACGAGAGACACGGGATAGCGACAGCCTGGGGACACGGGGGACATGGGACAGCTCGGGGGGGACACGAGGGACACGAGAGATAAGGGACAGGGACAGCCTGGGGACACGGGACAGCCCAGGGACACGGGGGACACGGGAGACAAGGGACAGGGACAGCCCGGCGGGGACACGGGAGACACGGGGGAGTGACAGAGACAGGGACAGCCTGGGGACATGGGACAGCCTGGGGACACGGGACAGCCTGGGGACAAGGGACAGCCCGGCGGGGACACGGGGGACACGGGGGACACGGGATAGTGACAAGGACAGGGACAAGGACAGGCTGGGGACAAGGGACAGCCCGGCGGGGACACGGGGGACACGAGAGATAAGGGACAGGGACAGCCTAGGGACAAGGGGGACAAGGGGGACACGGGGGACACGGGGGACACGAGAGACACGGGGGACACGAGAGATAAGGGACAGGGACAGCCTGGGGACACGGGACAGCCTGGGGACAAGGGGCACACGGGGGACACGGGATAGTGACAGTGACAGGGACAGCCTGGGGACACGGGGGACAGCTCCCGACACACCTGGGGTCACACCTGGGGTCACACCTGGACACACCCCTGGGCATCCCCCTGGCAACCTCCATCTCCATGGCAACGGCCTGGAACAACTGGATCTCCATGGAAACAACCCGGAACACCCTGATTTCCATGGAAACGACCCAGAACAACCCGATCTCCATGGAAATGACTTGGAACACCCCAATCTCCATGGTGACGACCCCGATCTCCATGGAAACGACCCCGATCTCCATGGAAATAACCTGGAACACCCCGATCTCCATGGAAACGACCTGAAACACCCTGATCTCTATGGAAACAACCTCGATCTCCATGGAAACAACTGGGAACACCTCAATCTCCATGGAAATGACCCCGATCTCCTTGGAAACGACCCCGATTATCACAGTGACGACCTTGATCTCCATGGAAACGACCCTGATTTCCATGGTGATGACACCAATCTCCACGACAACGACCTGGAACACCTTGATCTCCATGGAAACGACCCCAATCTCCATGGAAATGACCCTGATCTCTATGGAAACAACCCCAATTTCCATGGAAACGACCCCAATCTCCATGGAAACGACCCTGATCTCTATGGAAACAACCCCAACCTCCATGGAAACTACCCAAATTTCCATGGAAACGACCCAGAACACCTTGATCTCCATGCAAACGACCTCGATTATCACGATGATGACCCTGATCTCCACGACAATGACCCCAATCTCCATGGAAACAACTGGGAACATCTTGATCTCCATGGAAACAACTCTGATCTCCATGACAACGACCTGGAACAGCTTGATTTCCACGGTGATGACCCCGATCTCCATGGAAATGACCTCGATCTCCATGGAAACGACCTCGATCTCCATGGAAACGACCTTGATTATCATGATGATGACCCTGCTCTCCATGGAAATGACCTGGAACACCTCGATCTCCATGGAAACGACCCCGATCTCCACGACAACGACCCCAATCTCCATGACAACGACCTGGAACACCCCAATCTCTATGGAAACAACCCCAATCTCCATGACAACAACCCCAATCTCCACGACAACGACCCCTCCCGCCCCCCCCGCCGCCCCCGCTCGGCCCCCCCTTCCCCCCCCCGTCCCTGCAAGGAAACCTTCTCGGTGTTCTACCACGAGTCGGACGCCGACACGGCCACGGCGACCTCCCCGCCCTGGATGGAGAACCCCTACGTCAAGGTGGACACGGTGGCGGCCGAGCACCTGGGCCGGCCGGGCGGTCACTCCCGGGGCCGGGTGAACCGCAAGGTGCTGCGGCTGGGCCCGCTGAGCCGCGCCGGCTTCTACGTGGCCTTCCAGGACCTGGGGGCGTGCATGGCGCTGCTGTCGGTGCGCCTGTTCTACCGGCGCTGCCCCGCGGTCACCCAGCGCCTGGCGCGGTTCCCGGCCGCCGTGCCGGCCGAGCTGGTGGCCGCGGTCAGCGGGCGCTGCGTGGCCGGAGCGGTGCCCGCGGCCGAGGGCCGGCCGGTGATGTACTGCAGGGAGGACGGGCGGTGGGCGACGCCGCCGGCGCTGGGGTGTGTGTGTGGGGCCGGGATGGAGCCGGGGGATGGAGAGCGCTGCACGCGTGAGTGTGGGGGTTTTAAATATTTTATTTATATTTTTGGGGATTTTTTTAGGGGTTTCTGGGAGGATTTTTTTTGGTTTTTTTAAATTTTATTTTATTTTTCTGGGATTTTTGGGGGGGATTTTCTGGGATTTTTTGGGTGTTTTTTTGCAATTTTTTTGGGATTTTATGGGATTTTTTTGGGGATTTTTTTTGGGAATTTTTGGGTGGTTTTTGAGGATATTTGGGGATTTTTGGGGGATTTTTTGGGGGATTTTTTTTGGATTTTTAGGGGGATTTTTTGGGAATTTCTTGGGAAAGTCTGGAATTTTTTGTGGATTTTTTTGGGATTTTTTGGAGACTTTTTGGGGGGGTTTTCTAGGATTTTTTTGGGGATTTTTTTTTAATTTTTGTGGATTTTTTTGGATTTCTTGGGGATTTTTTGGGAATTTTTTGGGAAATTCTGGAATTTTTTGAGATTTTTTTAGGATTTTTTGGAGACTTTTTGGGGATTTTTTTGTGGATGTTTTAGGATTTTTTAGGATTTTTTTGTGGATTTTTTGTGGGATTTTTTTGGGATTTTTTGTGGATTTTTTTGGATTTTTTTGGGATTTTTTGGGGATTTGTTTTGGGGTGTTTGGGGTGTGGGACGGGCGGTGGGCCACGCCGCCGGCGCTGGGGTGTGTGTGTGGAGTGGGGATGGAGCCAGGGGATGGAGAGCGCTGCACGTGTGAGTGACAGATTGTTAAATATTTTATTTATATTTTTGGGGATTTTGGGGGGAATTTTGGGGGATTTTTTTGGGATTTTGGGGGAATTTTTGCAGTGTTTTTTGGGATTTTTTCAGGATTTTTGGGGATTTTTTTTAGGTGGTTTTTGGGGATTTTTTAGGATTTTTTGGGATTTTTTGAGGGGATTTTTAAAGGATTTTTTGGGAAATTTTCTGGGATTTTTTGGGGATTTTTAAAGGATTTTTTTGGGATTTTTCGGGATTTTTTGAGATTTTTGGAGGGATTTGGGGGGGATTTTTGGGTAATTTTTTGGGGTTTTTTGGGGGGATTTTTTGGGGATTTTTTTTTGGATTTTTTTTAGGATTTTTGGGGGATTTTAGGTGGATATTTTTGGGGATTTTTGGGGGATGTTTTGGGGATTTTTTCGGGGGATTTTTTGGGGATTTTTTTTTAATTTTTTGGGGATTTTTGGGGGGTTTTTTTTCTGGGATATTTTGGGATTTTTTGGGAATTTTTTGGGGATATTTGGGGATTTTTTCGAGGATTTTTCTGGGATTTTTTGGGGATTTTTGGGAGGATATTTTCAGGGGTTTGGGGGGATTTTTTTGAGATTTTTTGGGATATTTTTTGGGATTTTTTTTTGATTTTCTGGGATTTTTTGGGATATTTTTGGAGATTTTTGGGGGATTTTTTGGGGATTTTTTTTGGATTTTGGGGAATTTTGGGGGATTTTTTTTTTATTTTTTTGGGATTTTTGGGGGGGATTTTGGGGGGATTTTTTGGGAATTTTGGGGGGATTTTTTGGGAAATTTTCGGGGGGTTTTTTGGGGGATTTTTAGGGGATTTTTTAGGGTGTTTTTTGGGATTTTTTTGGGCTATTTTTGGGGTGATTTTTGTGCTATTTTTGGGCTGATTTTGGGGTGATTTCTGGGCAATTTTCGGGGTATTTTGGGCCGATTTGGTGCTATTTTCGTTCTGATTTTTGCTCTTTTCTCTCCCCCTCCCCATTTTTCTCCCCCCCCCCCAGCCTGCCCCCCCGAGACGTTCAAGGCCGAGGCGGGCGGGGGTCGCTGCCGGCCCTGCCCCCCCCAGAGCGGAGCCCCCTCCCCAGGAGCCGCCGCGTGCCCCTGCAGGGCGGGGTTCGTGCGCGCGCCGGGGGAGGGGCCGGGGGAGCGCTGCTCGGGTGAGAATTTGGGGAGGGGGCGATTGGGGAGGGGTCTGGGGTCTGGGGAAGGGTCTGGGGTCTGGGGGGGTGAGAAATTGG
>NW_024879528.1:0-5448 GCF_009819885.2 Catharus ustulatus
CGTCCAGAGCCGGGGAGAGCCGTTTCCTGGGGAAATCACCGGACAGAATGTCTGGGCTCGGACCCGGGGGGTTCGAGCCGAGCAAAAACCCGTGGTGCACAGAGAGCCGCGGAAAACCCAAGCAGCAAGGCCTCAAAACGCCCGCACAGCGAACAAGGAGCCTCTCCCCGCCCCGGCCCCGCACACATCCCTGTCCCAGGCTCCCGGGGTTTAGACACAATAACCATTCTTTGGGCACAAAGCAGAGGATCACTGAATGTACCACCACAGTAACTCACTCCAAGAGAATTGTGTGTACAATAATCACATGCATCTATCCATCTATAAAAGCAGGGACTGCGCTCTGGATCCAGCAATGTGCAGGTAGGACAGGAGCAAAGAGGCTGAACGGACACCAGGGGAGGTGTGAAATGTACGGACAGAGCAAACCCTCCAAGGGCTTTAACCTGATTCCCAGCTTTTCCGTGTTTCAAGGGCTTTGACTGCTGGATTTGAAGGAACTGAGATCTCACAGTGAAAAGCAGAGCAGTCTGGAAGCAGACACTGCTGCTGGAGTCCAAGTCTGGACTTGTCACATCTCAGATTTGAAAATATATTGAATAAAAAACTCCCATTACCCACAAGCATTCCCATCCCTCCTTACACATAACAAAATACAATGGAACACTTTCTAAAGGGTAAAAACTAAAGTAAAATGAGCATTGAAAATGTTCCCTCATGAAATGTCACATTGAGAAAACACAAAGTTATGAAGTGTGTCTAGAAAAAACGGCTGTAATTTCTCAGGTATTTGGCTCAGTGTCAGTTCAGAGCCGGGCTCTGTCTCCCAGGTGCCCCAGTCCCCGGGCCAGCTCTGAGCAGCCTCTCCCGGCTTTCCAGTCCGGTTTTCCCCGGCTCTGCCCCAGGCAGGCACTCGGTGTTTCCGTGGTGCCCCTGCCCCACTCAACTCCCCGTGCCCTGCAAAGGCGCCGGGGCTGCGCTCGGTGCCCCCGGTGTCACTGACCGAGGCAGGGACGAGCCCCGGTGCCCAGGCAGAGCCCCGAGGGACACCCCTCGTCCCCGGCCTCCCGAGGGACACAGAGCCACTGCCCACAACATCTGTTAATGGGCCATTGAGTCCCACTGCATGACTGATAAAATGACACCATCCCATTATGAGATGCTCCACTCAGGGGGAGGAGCCAAGCATTTCCTACCTAGATTAAGGCTGAGATTTGGACACAAAGGTAGCCTTTATTCCACTGGATTCCAGAGGAAAACCAGACCTTTCCACACCATCACTGGAACTTCAGAGGAAAACTGCACCCTCCTACAGGAGCACTGCTTCAACTTCAACTTCTGTCTCTCCAGGATGACTGCAGCCACCATTTAATGGGACTGCTGCCAACACCCTGACTGACAGGGTGTCAGGTTGGTATTCTGACTGTCATTTGGATTTGTTTTTTGTAATACTGTATTTCTATTTTACATTTTCCTGGTAAAGAACTGTTATTCCTATTCCCATATCTTTTCCTGAGAGCCCCTTAATTTCAAAATTATAATAATTTGGAGGGATGAGGTTTACCTTCTCCATTTCAGAGTGGCTCCTGGCTTTCTTAGCAGACACCTGTCTTTCAAACCGAGACAGATTTTGGTGCCCAACATGTGGCATGCAGCCATTGAGAGAAAAAGGAAATAATAGTTCTTGAATTTTGTGTGCTGGATATAGAAATCTCATTAGGTGGCACCATGTGGTCTAGCTTACCCTGGTTCAGGCGGCACGTGGTCGTGGCTGTATTTCTCCCATTTGCAGGCCCTTATCTAAACATGGACCCTATAACTAAAGCTACTTTGGATGTTATCCAGTTTGCTTTATGGGTTAATAAGGTGAGGAATCAATGTATTTTTTAACCTCTTGAAGACGGGTACATGGATTAAGGGCTATCACGCACTAACTGTATGTTTTTGGGACTACTTTCATAATGATACCTACATTGAGGAAATGACGCCAGGTGAAATTTGCTCCCAACCCTTCGCCCAGCTTTTTGGGTCTACCCCACAAGAACTGAAGGGTTCAAATCTTCTCTGAATGCTAATGATGTCATACAGTGGCTGGTGTTGCTGATATATCCGTTCTATTTAGCGTTCAGAGATAAGGGGAGATTGGCTGGGATAACCACTCTGATACCTATCCCAGGAAATAGGGATACTGTCCCAGAGCCTGACCCTGCCCCACAGCCCACCTCAGAAATCAACAACTCAGGTTGGGTAGGTGTTTTGGTGAAGGAGATGCATGAGATGGGCCAGATGCTGAAAGAATACCTTTCCCCAGCTGGTGAGAAACCCTCCCCCTGCCTTAAAGAGGGAGAGTATGATGGTGCTGCAGTGGAACCCACAAAATATTACAACCATCCAGGTTCCAACTGAACCACAAGGGTGGTCACAGCCAGCAGCAGTCACCTCTGTGGAAACAAAGAAATCTAAGATGAAAACAAAGCACCCAGAAAATAAGGATAAGAAAAGAGGGCCCTCACAACCCACAGGGGAGCCAGAGGTTGAGATCATCACTGAATCCCTGTCATATGAAAGTCTCCATAATCTGCAAAAAGACATTGTGCAACGAGGGCTGTGAGGCTTTTACAACTTGGTTACTTTGGGTCTGGGACCTTATGGGTACAGGTGTGCAATTGGATGGTACTGAGGCACAGAATTTTGGATCCTTGACCCAGTATTCAGGTGTGGATCAAGTATTCGTAAGGGAGCAAGGCCCCCTTTCCATCTGGGAATGGCTTTTAATAAGTGTGAGAGAGAGGTTTGTCCACAGAGAGAGAATGCAGGAGCACCACCATAGAATGCGCTGGAAGACCCTTGAGGAAGGGATCCAACAGCTGAGAGAAGTGGCGGTACTGGAGACACTCTTTGGGAGGGGTGGACAGCATGACAATGACCCTGACACGGTCAGGTGCACAGGGCACATGCTGTGGAATCTGGCAAACCTGGGGCCATCTCAACACACCACCTTCATTGCAATGATTAATGCCAACAACAACCAAGAGACAGAGGGTTCTGTTGCTAACAAGCTCAGAAATTTTGAGAGCATGATCAATGGCCCTATGCAGGCTCATGTCTCTGCTGTGGTTAAGGAACTCACAGAAGGATTTAAAGAGGAGATGAGAGGGATGAAGTAGGAGATGAGAAAGATCAGTGCAGCACCAGTGTGATTCACAGGCCACAAAGTTAGAGCCCAATGTCCCCCAGCTAGGGAGAGAGGGTACACCCCACGAGCTGACCTGTGGTTCTTTTGGCATGACTCTGGGGAAGACATGGGAAAATGGGACGGGAAACCCACTTCTGTCCTGGCAGCACTGGTGTGCCAACTCAGGGAGGGAAGCACTAACCAAGGGAGGTCTACTAAAGTAAAGGCAGCCTCAACCTCCCTTAATCAAGGTGCTTTGCTGCTTTCTGTGCCTGCACTGCCACAGCTGCTGGGGAACATAAGGGCACAATTCCACTCTGCTCTCAATTACACTCACACACTGGGCTGCCTGGGATTCGATTGCTGGAAAATATACCAAGTTTAAATTTTCAAAAATTTATTTCTCTACACAGGTTTGGTTTTCCTTTGCCTTAGGGAAAGGAATTTCAAAGGGCTTTTAAAGGAATGTTACCCCACTCAACAGAGATGAGTTTAAAATCTCAACTAACTGAGAATAGCCCCAAAGATACCCACAAAGTCAACAGCCATCAACAAAACATCAACAACCATCAGCAAACATCAAGGAACACCCACCCCAGACACTGGCCCGGGCATCATTGTAGACACCTGGTCTGGAAACGGCTGAGAAGGAAATCCAGGAGTGAGGATGTAATTAGAATGGGAAGAAATCCAGGTGCAATAGGAAAACATATACCAAGAACTATACAAATGGAAACTAATGAACATCAAATCAATGGATTTCAATGGGGTCAGACTGTATAAAGTTTAGGAAAAATCTAATACAACTCAGGTGTCATGGAATGATTTTCTCTGATCACCCAGGCTATGTGTGGATGTAATGATTTCTTTTGCACATCTTGGCAAGAATCAAGTAATGCCTTGACTCTCTAACACAAAAGATACCAAGTTAAAAGCAGATTGTGAGGGGGCCATATGTGAGTCATCCAATGGCTGCTCGGGAAGAGGACTCCTTCTTTGCTTTATTCGAATAAGTGGAGAGGCCATGGGGCATTCCCCTGGCATCTCTCAGAATTTTGGAGGACGCAGCCTCTTTTTTTCTCCTATTTTTCTGGTCACATTTCCCTCTCTCTTTCCCCATTGGCTGAGGTACTTGAGAGGTACGGAGTTCCCAGAACACCTGATACCTGAGATTCCCCTCTGTAAGGGTCGGTCCAAAGATTGCCTGATTCTGCCTCACAATCATCGTCAGAGACTGAGACCCTGAGACCCTTGAGACCCCTGGACCCCACCTCTCACTCTGGGCAGGAGTTCTGCTCTGGCCAAGGTGGATGCTTGCCAAGGGACTGTGTAGAGGTGTGTGTGCTGTACTGTCACGGTACAATGGACTCGGGCAGGTACGGGGCTAGAACAGCCGTACTTTCTGCACCTGATTCTTGAAGCCATGGTCCTCTGAACACAATAGTCCATAAATCTCCCCACCTTTTGGCCAGCGGCCACTCGCCTTGGAAAATGACTATAAAATTATTACTCTCCAAAGAGACCTTTGAGACTTCTTTCTCCCACAGATGGAAGACATAGCCGGATGATCTGAGGATGTCCCATCTGTTGGTAGCTATTCTCCCTATTTCTTACTCTCTCTCTTACTGTGTCTCTGTCTCTGTCTCCCTCTCTCCCTCTACTTTGTCATCTTTATCTCTCTCCCTCTCACCATTACCCCAAAACTGAGTTGTTGTCCCTCAATAAACTGCTTTGCAGCTTGCTGCTGAACAAAACCTTGGTCTCTTGCTGTTGTCTTTTGCACCCTGCAGTCGAACGAACCATCACGACCCCCACTCAGGTTGTGCGGACCGTGACATTAAATGGCGTATTTGGCAGGATAGGTGACGGACAGAAGGGTTGCTGGTTGTGTGTAATCTGTAACAGGGGAAGGACGTCTTGCTCCAGCTGCACCTAGCTGGCCACCTCGAAAGGGGTGAGCTTGTCTAGAAAGCAAGGGGGACATTTCAGATTTCCTGCAGACTGCACACACCTAGGTGAACAAAGCATCCCTACACTCGTTTGAGGGCTCTGTCTTCAGAAATTCACAAAAGACCTCTTGGTGCAAGCAGCATGACTGTGTCATTCTCCCTCTCTATTCTTGTTTTAATGTACAGTAATTTCACGATTATAAGCCACACCATTCTGACTAAAATTTTGCTCCCATCCCGGAAATGCGGCTTACACTCAGGAGTGGCTTATATATGAAGAAGTTCAGAAATTTCCAACCTCTGAAGTGCCAGCCAGGGTGCTGA
>NW_024879529.1:0-4268 GCF_009819885.2 Catharus ustulatus
GGAGTGTGGGCAGTGCTCCAAGCACCGTGCCAACCTGATCTGCCACCAAAGGATCCACACTGGGCAGAGGCCCTACGGGTGTTCTGAGTGTGGGAAGAGGTTTACCACCAGCTCCTCTCTCCTCCTGCACCATTGCACGCACACAGAGGAGAGGCCCTTCCGCTGCTCTGACTGCAGGAAGGGCTTCAGGCAAAACTCCAACCTCATCAAACACCGGCGCCTCCACACCGGGTACAGCCCTGTCCTGGGGAGACTTTATGATGCTTGTATCCCCAGCTGTCTGTTCTGTTCATGTTGAATATTGAGTTCTGCAGGTTTAAGGCTGGTTCCAGGAGTGAAGGGGGAAAGAAGAGGTGCACAGTTTGTTGTCAGAGACTGCATTTGCTCCCCCACATCCTGCACACAGATGGTGCTGTCTGCCCTGGGCAGCAGGAGAGAGCTCTCCTTTGCTCTTGGTTAGTTCCTGGCTAGCTGAGGCACAGAAACTCCCTGGACTGTGATTTTTTTCCCTCTGTTCTTGCTCTGAACTGTTCCACTCTGGACTGAAAAACCGAAGGAGCACTGGGAGCTTACAGCCAGAGCCCACTGGGGCCTGGCCTGGGCCGCGGCATTTCCCAGCGCCGGAGGGACTGAGAACAGCCTGGGTGAGCCAGGCTGTGACCCACGGAAGGGACTCTTCTGAATTTGTCATCTCCTCGGAGCAGAGAGAGGTTTGGCAGTGTAGGATTGTTCATTTTGTGCTGGGAAGTGCTTTCCCTGATAAATAAACAGGTTTTTTCCCACTTCTCTCTGAGGAAATATTTCCCTGAACCAGTGGGGGGAGGGACTGTTTGAATCTGTTTCCTAGAGGGCCCCCATTCAGAGGTTTTCTCCCAAATTTGCCCCAAAGCAGGAAAAGGCCCTATGAGTGTTCCCAGTGTGGGAAGAGCTTCTCCCAGAGCTCAGCCTTGACCCAACACCAACGGAGGCACCGGTAAGGGAAGCCCTGCGAGTGCCCCGAGTGTGGGAAGAGCTTCATGCGCTGCTCCAACTCCATCCCCACTGCAGGACCCACGTTGGGCAGAGCCCTGGTGACCCACATTCCCTGGGATCCATGTTGGGAACACACCTGGCTGCTTATCCTTTTGTTTTGGCCTTAGTTTCTGTCTCTTCTCCATGTCTTTGTGCACCAAAGCCAAGAGGGGTCGCTCTGTCACCTCAAATCCCACTGAAATTCACCTTCATTTTCACTCAAAAGGGCTCAATCCAACTTCAGATTAGCTGTTCCCTCTTGGAAAAAACTCAATCCCACATGAACCTTATCCAGAGTTGCCAGGGTGAGAAGGGGTTGAAAGGCGATTGGGAGAACTGGGATCCAGATTTGGAGCAGTGGGATCGGGATTGTGTGGGGCTGGCTGACTGGGATGGATTTGATAGGGTCAGGAAAATTAATCCACAAACATCAGAGATTTATGGCCCAAAAGGAGACAGAGGATTTCCTTTTGCTTTATTCGAATAAAGGGAGTGGCCATGGGGCATTCCCCTGGGGTCTCTCAGATTTTTGGAGGACGCAGCCTCCTTTTTATCCTGTTTTCCCGGCTGCATTTCCCTCTCTCTTTCCCCTTTTGCTGAGGTACTTGAGAGGCACAGACTTCCAGGAACGCCTGATACCTGAGATTCCCGAATTTCTAATGTATAACCCTCCCTTTTCATTTTGAATTCTTATAGAATTCATAGTTTTCCGCCCATTGTTTCTTTCATCTTCTAATACCCAGTTTCATTTATCAGCAAACCTACAGTTTGTTTGTAAAGGCAAATGTCTTTTCCCATTCATCAATCAGTGTAATCAATCCCATTGTTTCTTCTGTCTCTCAGTGCTAGTCTTATCTACCAGCAGACCCAGAGCTTGTTTGTAAAGACAAATCCAACATTCCTCTCAGCAGTGCCATCCTTGGGCCATCAGTCTCAGCAGAGACAGGCCCTGGAGAAGGCAGGTGCAGCTCTTCTCTTCCACGGAGGATTTGTGCCCTGCTCAGAAGCCAGTTCCTGTCAACTGGGCACCCAAATCCTCCCCAAAACACAGAAGAATGCTCTTGAAGATGAGGGCAAAAAATACCTGCCAAAGCTTTTCCAAGAAGACCCATTTGGTTCTTGAGGGTCTCTTCCTAGCGAGGAATCTTTGATGTAAACTTCATAACTTTTCTTCTGCCTAGAGCACCTAGTGATATATTGCCAACCAGAGAGCAGAGAAAAAAATGCCCTCATGGCTGTCTCAGGATATTGAATCTATTTTATGAGGCTTAAACACTGCAGCTCTTGGCATGTCTCTGTAGGAATTTCAATAGCCCATGAAACACCACTTTTCCCTCCTCATGTGACTGTTCTAAAGGCAAAGGCACAGGCTGGGAAGCACTTCGCTGGGGAAGGATAGGTAGGCTTGACGAAATCCCTCGGGGATGGATACACGGTCTTTTCATAATCTTTGTGTGAGGGATATGTTACCCGCGGGGGTTCCGGGAGGGGAGTCAGAGTGCGGGAAGTCCCTGAACTAGAAGTTTTCCCAGAGACGTCACTCCCTTCCTCGTTTTCCTCCGACTGTCGTCCACACCCCTGCTCATAACACGATTCATGAATTCCCAAGTAACTATCAGGGAAGAAATCGAAGTGTCCGCCTCCCTCAGAACGTCCCACAAGCAGTCTCCCAGACTTCCCCATTTCCCCTGAGAGAACGCCTCTTTGGGATCGTCTGGGAATCCAGCTAACGAGATTAGATCGCTGTCTGGGATGGGCTTGTCCAGGGTTTCCAGGACACTCTTCCAGATGTCGAGGATAGATTCCTCCTGCTGGGTCAGCTGGCTTCCCATCATTTGACATTTTTCCACCTAGCCACTAAGCCAGGAGGAAAGGGGAGCAGAAAACAGTACCTTTCTCCAATCCAGAGAGGGGAAGGGAGCGACGAGTCTCGCAGCTTCTCGAGCAGTGTCTCGGTGGCTGCCTGGGCCTCTCAGCTCGGCTCTGCTCAGCTCCACACTGCAGGCTGCGCTCCGCTCCAGCTGTCCTGATGTCCGCTCTGGTCCGCTCGGCTCCGCACTGCGGGCTGCGCTCCGCTCCAGCTGTCCCGATGTCCACTCTGTTCCGCTCCGCTCAGTTTGGTCAGATCACGATCTGCAGGTGCAATCTCCGTGGAACCTCCAGATGTCGCTATCACGTGAGGGAAAGCAATGACAGCAACAGAGGACTTCTTCAGGGAAGAGATCCATTCACTGACTGAAACACGGACATATTTATAATGAGGATCGCAAAGCTCAGGCAGGACAGAAAATTATTGGACAGAATAGGAAAACTATCTCTGTCATGTACTCGCAGTACCGTTACTCGCAAAACAGCAGATGTTCAATCTATGTTTTCCTTTACCTGCCTGGGAATGTCCACAGCCCCAGAGCTGTGTATTCAAAATAACCTGGGAAGGTTTTAGTTCCCAAGAGAAACTAAAACTGTGTGCTTGCTACAGCCTAAGAGAAGCAAGGCTGGAAACTTTCCTAGGCCCTATACAGCTGCCACAGAGCTCCATGCTTTCCTTTCTATGGAAAAGAACTGGCCTTCTCCTCTGGGCAAAAAGGGGCTGCAATTGGGATTCAACATTCAAAATTCCGTAAATCTGAAGGGTGCTCCCAGACAAACCTGCCCGGACTGACAGGCCTTGGCCTCTGGTGACTGCAATTCATCAGCTCCTGAAATACTGGGGCTCTGTGGTTTCCTTCCGCTAGAGACCATGGTGACACTCTGGGCTCCCCCTGGAACCAAGTGGTCATTGTGACACTGTGGGGACACTGTGCCACCAAGGACATCATTGTGGCACTGTTGGGCCCCGTGGTCCCAAGGGGCCAGTGTGAAGCAGCAGGGCTTTGTGGAACCAAGAGGCCATTGCTGCATTCCAGGGCCTTGTGCAGCCAAAAGGCCATGGTGATCCTGCAGGGCACGGTGGATCCATGGAGACCATTGTGACATTGCAAGGCCCCATGGAATCATGGAGACCATTGTGACACAGTGGGGCCCCACAGAACCAAAGGGGCATTATGACCCTGCAGGGCCTCATGGAAGCAAGGGGCCATTGTGACACAGCAGAAGAAAGGAGAACAATGAGGGGACCCTTGAAACCAAGGGGAGATGGAACAGATCTGGCTGGCTTCATTTTCTGGGAGCCACCTGACAGGTCCAGCTAATCTTGGAATGTTGAGGGTTGCCTTTCATCAGCCCCTGGAGCACTGGAGCTCCATGCTTTCCCTCGT
>NW_024879530.1:0-3348 GCF_009819885.2 Catharus ustulatus
GGGCAATTTTTCTCAAATTTTGGTGGGGGTTTTTTACTAAATTTTGTGTGAATTTCCCTCAATTTGGGGCAATTTTCCTTAATTTTTTTAACCTAAATTTGGAGACATTTTCCTCCTTTTTGGGAGACTTTCCCTCAATTTTGGCCAATTTTCCTTCATTCTTTAAAATTTTTTCCTAATTTTGGGTGAATTTTCCTCAATTTGGCAAATTTTCCTTCAATTTTAAAATTTTTCCCCCCTTTTTTTTTATTTTTTCCCAATTTTGGGTGAATTTCCCCCAATTTTTTCCCAATATTTTTCCCTTTTTCTGGATTTCAGGATTTTCCCCAAATTTTGGATCCGATTAATATTTCTGGTAATTTCTCCCTTTTTTTGTGAATTTTTTCCTTCCATTTTGGGTGAATTTCCCCCAATTTTGGCCAATATTCCTGAATTTTTTTTTTCTTAAATTTTGGGAATGTTTCCCAATTTTGGGTGAATTTCCACCAATTTTGGATAATTTTCCTTCTTTTTTTAAAATTTTTTTTCCCTTCAATTTTAGGAATTTTTCCTCATTTTGGGTGAATTTCCCTCAATTTTGGCTAATTTTCCTTCAATTTTTAATTTTTTTTCCCCTTAAATTTTTGGAATTTTTCTGCATTTTGAGTGAATTTTCCTCAATTTTGGATAATTGTCCTTCATATATTATAAAATTTCTTTTCCTAAATTTTTGGGTGAATTTCCCTCAATTTTGGGCAATTTTCCTTTCATTTTAAATTATTTTTTTCCCAAATTTTGGGTGAATTTTCTTCAATTTTGGTCAATTTCCCTTCAATTTTTAAATTCTTAAAATACTAAAGTTTTTCCCAATTTTGGTTGAATTTCCTCCAATTTTCTCCCATTTCTTTTAACTTTTCCTGGATTTTAATGATTTTCCAAAATTTTGCATTCCTGTGAATTTTTGGGGTAAGTTCTCCATTTTTTGTGGTTTTTCCCTTCAATTTTCGGTGAATTTCCCTCAATTTTGGCCAATTTCCCTTCAATTTTTTTATTTTTAAATTTTTGGAATTTTTCTCCATTTTGGGAGAATTCCCTCCAATTTTGGGCAATTTTCTTTGAGTTTTTTTTCCCTAAATTTCCCTAATTTTATTAAAATTTTTCCCCAAAATTTTAGGTGAGTTTTTCCACAATTTTGGCCAATTTTCCTACATTTTTTTTATTTATATCCCTTAAATTTTTGGATTTGTTCCCAATTTTGGGTGAATTTTCCCCAGCTTCGGGCAATTTTCTTTGAATTTTGTTTTTTCCTAATTTTCCTAAATTTCCCAAATTTTCTTTTTTTTTTTCCATTTTGGGTGAAATTCCCGCAATTTTCCTTCAATTTTTAATTTTTTTTCCCTTAAAATTTTGGAATTTTTCCCAATTTGCGGTGAATTTCCCCCAATTTTTTACCAATTGTTTTTTACCTTTTTTTTGATATAAGTGATTTTCCCCAAATTTTACATTCTTGTGAATTGTTGGGCAATTTCTCAATTTTTGTGGTTGTTTTCCCTCAATTTTGGGTGAATTTCCCTCAATTTTGGCCAATTTTCCTTCAATTTTTAATTTTTTTCCTAAATTTTGGGTGAATTTTCCTCAATTTTGGTCAATTTCCTTTCAAGTCTTAATTTTTTCCTTTAAAATTTTGAAATTTTTCCCAATTTTGGGTGAATTTCCCCCAATTTTTTACCAATTGTTTTTTACCTTTTCCTTGATATAAGTGATTTTCCCCAAATTTTGCATTCTTGTGAATTTTTGGGGTAATTTCTCCATTTATTGTTTTTTTTTTTCCCCTCCATTTTGGGTGAATTTCCCTCCATTTTGGTTAATATTCCTTCAATTTTATATTTTTTTCCCAATTTTGGGTGAATTTCCCTCAATTTTGGTCAATTTCCTTTCAATTTTTTTATTTTTTAATATTTTGGAATTTCTTCAAATTTTGGGTGAATTTCTCTCAATTTTTTCTCTTTTCCTGGATTTCAGTAATGTTCTCCAAATTTTTGGTTTCCCATGAATTTTTGGGGTAATTTCTCCATTTTTGCTATTTTTCCCCTCCATTTTGGGTAAATTTCCCTAAATTTTAGTCAATTTTCCTTCAATTATTTTTTCCTTTAAATTTTTGGAATTTTTCTCCATTTTGGGTGAATTTTCCTCAATTTTGGGCAATTTCCTTCAATTTTAAAAGATTTTTGCCTTAATTTTTTTAAATTTTTCTCCATCTTGGATGAATTTCCCCCAATTTTGGCCAATTTTCCTTCAAGATTTTTATTTTCTCCCCTTAAACTTTTGGAATTTTTCTCCAGTTTGGGTGAATTTCTCTCAATTTTGGGCAATTTTCCTTCAATTAAATTTTTTTTTTCCTTAAATTTTTGGAATTTTTCTCCAGTTTGGGTGAATTTCCCCCAATTTTGGCCAATTTTCTTTCAATTTTGTATTTTTAAAATATCCTAAATTTCCCTTTTTTTTTTAATTTCCCCCTTAATTTTGGGTGAATTTCCCTCCACTTTGGTCGATTTCCCTTCATTTTTTTAATTTTTAAAATTTTGAAGTTTTTCCCAATTTTGGTTGAATTTACCCCACTTTCTCCCATTTTTTTCCTTTTTCCTGGATTTTAGTGATTTTCCCCAAATTTTGCATTCCCATGAATTTTTGGGTCAATTTTTCCACATTTTGGTTAAATATTACCTCCACATTTTTTAATTTCAAAGACAGATCCATGTCCACGGTCGTGAGCTTTCGCCTCCTGCTCATGTGCATGAACTTCAGGGTGTCCTTTTGGGGCATAAAACCGAGATTTTGCGAAAATTTTTTTGGGAAAATGGATTTTTGGGGAAAAATGGGATTTTTTGGGAAAAAAAGGGATTTTTCAGGGGGAAAAATAGAATTTTTGGAGGGAAAAATGGAATTTTTTGCAGTAAAATAATGAGATTTTGGGGAAATTTCGGGGAAAATGGGAAAAAAGGGATTTTTGGGGAAAAATGGGATTTTTTTGGCAAAAACACGGATTTTTGGGGGGAAAATGGATTTTGGGGGCGAAAAATGGGATTTTTTTCGGGGTAAAAAATGGGATTTTTGGGGATTAATAAAGGGAATTTTGGGGTAAAAATTGAGATTTTTAGAGTAAAAATAAAAGGGATTTTTTTTGGGGGGGGGAAGAGGACTTTTGGGGGGAGAAAATGGGATATTTGGGAAAAAATGGGATTTTGGGGTGGTAAAAACTGAGATTCTGGGAAAATTTGGGAGGAAAAGGGAAAAAAGGGATTTTTGGGAGTAAAAAGAGATTTTTTCAGAAAAAATGTATTTTTGGGGTAAAAAGAGATTTTTGGGGGG
>NW_024879531.1:0-3259 GCF_009819885.2 Catharus ustulatus
ACACCTTATGTTGCCTTTATACGAGCTGCTTAAGGGTAATACCCCTCAGGACAAGATAGAGTTGACAGAACAAGCTAGAGAGGCGTTAAAAAGCATTGAAACCTTATTACATACTGGAACTGTAGCTCGGTGGGATCCATCTCAACCATTAAGTATAGCCGTCACTATTGTCACATCAGGAGCGATCGGAGTACTTTTCCAAGGACCACTAGATAAAACCCACAATTCTCAAGTGGATAGCCTCAAGTCAAGTAAAGACAGCATTCATTCGACACACGGCCATGCTTAGAGCGATGATAGAGAAAGGGAGGAAAGTTAGCGTGCAGATCTATGGCAAAGATCCTGATACCATCGTACTCCCTTTGTGGTAAAACAGAACTAGTATCTGAATGGCGGCATCAAGAGATCTAGCCCTAGCCTTACAGTCATATGGGGGAACTCTTTCCTCCGGTAAGCACTTGTCCGCATTCACCCACTTGCGGCAACTACAAGTAAACATCCCAGCCGCGAATAGTAACACTCCGGTGTGTGGTCCTACCTTGTTACAGATGCTTCTTCTCGCACACATCGAGCTGTAGTAACTTGGAAGGTTTGAAGAGAAATGGCTAGTGCGAACCTTTGAAGATCCACGGGCAATCAGTACAATCCCTAGAAGCAAGGGGCTTATCGCCATGGCTATGGAAGTATTTCCAGACAGTGCAATCAATATAAGTGACTGACTCAATGTTTGCTTTTAAGCTGGTCAAAAATATGTACATTGCAGGTATGCCTACTACACCCATTGCCATACAAATAGAAATAGTCTTGAAAAAGCGCACAGCTGTATGCGCAATCCTCCATGTAAACAGTCATACAAAACATTCAAGGTTTCTATCAGAAGGTAACCAACAAGCTGACGCGGAAGCCTCTCGGGTCTATTCCCTTAGAGATGCCCGCCTTTTGCATGAAATACTACACTTAGGGCCACATGCTTTAGCAAAGCGTTGCAACATTCCAGTAGCAGATGCCCGGACAAGTAACTCAAACTTGTCCATATTGTGTGAAAACCCCTCTTTTCGAGGGAGGCCTAAATCCTAGAGGCCTGAGTGGCCAGGACTTATGGCAAACAGACTTTACTTGGTGTGAAGCTATGAAACCGTGCCCGTGGGCTTTGTGTCACGGTTGACACATACAGCGGGGTGATACAAGCAACACAACATGCAAAACCACGGCGCGGGACGCAATTAACCATTGGTCCGTTGTCATGGCTGTATTAGGCATCCCTAAAACGATTAAGACTGACAATGGGTCAGCCTTTACCTCTTCGCAGGCAAAGCGATGGGCTGATAGATGGGGCATAGAACTCAAGACCCGGCATTCCATATAATAGCACAGGACAAGCTATAGTTGAGCGTGCAAATCGCACGCTTAAAGAAAGACTCTCCGCATTGCGGAGGGGGAAGGGTTCCCCGCCACGCAATCAATACCTGTAAAATACCAGCAAGAATTTTGCAGCTTACCTTGTTATCTCTTAATTGCTTTCTGAGAGGTTCGGCGAAATGTGCCCCGATGGAAAAACATTGGCAAAAGTCAGAAGTATGGTCCAAGCCAAAGGTGCAAGTACGCGATCCAGAAACGAAGGAATGGCAAAAAGGATGGGTTTTAATTACAAAGGGGCGTGGGTAAGCAGCCGTGGAACTTGCTGAGGGAGGGCCATCAAATGGGTCCCAGTAAAGTGGATTAAACCTGATTTGTCTCAGATCAATATTTCCACAGGTACGAAGTAGTGAAAGAAGCAGACGACCAGCAAAAGGACGCGTGAAGAAGCACAGTGGATCATCGGCTGTAGCTACTTTGTTGTCTGTATGGTGAATATTGCCTTGCCAAAAAGACAAGGTGTTGCTATGTAAATACTAACTGCCTAGCTAGTTACGCACTGCAGGAAAAGGAATTGCCTCATCTCTATTAGCCTGCCACACCAGCCAAAAAATGTATCTTAGTCTGTTTAGAAGCTTAAATTTCGTGAGAATAATGACTATCGTAGCTATATATGTTCCAACCTCAACCCAAGACTAACATTTGGGTTACTCTAGCTAATCTTACAAATCAAGAATCTATTTGTCTTGCCCTTTCGTCACCTGGTAACCCTTTCTCCACATGTCTTGTAGGTTTGCCGACAGATGTCTGGCCTTGTCCACTCCTGCCGTATTTTTGTGTTCTCAATGGCGACGAACCGTATTGTTCAAACAGCACTCCCGCATGCAATGCTAATAAGCCAAATAGCGTAGTTGAGAAATGGGATTTTTGGGTGCCTCATCTCCCCATTGCTCCTGCCGAGCCCCAAGAATTAGAACTGTTAGGATCTGTAAAAATGGACAGTTGTTTATACTTTAAGTGGACTAATGAAAAGTTAAAGAATACTAGTGCAATAGTGGTGAATTCGAGTCTTCCAGTTTATAGGAATGCATCTGAGTGGTGCCAGTATACTGCAAAGCAATTCTCACAATCCTCTGATCATCCTTTCTCCCTGCCTAGCGGCCTATTTTTGATTTGTGGTGATCGAGCTTGGCCAGGTATTCCCTCAAAACTTAAAGGAGGCCCCTGCTCGCTAGGAAGATTGTCCTTATTGACACCCAACACATCCATGATTCTAAACATGTCCAGGTATTACTCCAGTAGGCGAATGCGACGCAGTGTACCAGTTTTAATAGCAAATGCACGGATAATGTAAAGTTCTGGTTGCCAGGAGAAATTATTGCAGCCTCCTTTTTGACTCCAGGCGTTGCATCAGCCGGAGTTCTAGCACAGCTTAACAAGCTAGGTTGTTGGTTAGCTAAACAAACCAATGCCACGTCGCGAGCTATAAGTGATTTATTAGTTGATGTAGATTCTGTAAGACATGCCACTCTTCAAAATAGAGCTGCCATTGATTTTCTTTTATTAGCTCAAGGCCATGGTTGTGAAGAGTTTGAAGGCATGTGTTGCATGAATTTGTCCGATCATTCTATATCAATACACAAGCAGTTACAAACCTTAAGTCAGCTCACTCAACAATTGCAAATAGATGATGGTCTAGGGTTAGAAGGATGGCTTAAAGGCTTAGGCATAGGCCCTTGGCTGAGAGACATTATTAAAAGTGGAATAATCATTTTGATTGTAGTTTTGGTAGCAATGCTCTTACTGCCTTGTATAATCAGTTGCTTGCAGCGTATGATTATCTCTATGTTTGACAGCCAAAAAATAGCCATGCTAGCAGCTAACAGAAGTGTGAGAAATTATG
>NW_024879532.1:0-2851 GCF_009819885.2 Catharus ustulatus
CGTCATGCCGCGATTCTGTTACTATTTAGCAAATTTGTTGCATGCGGGTCCTCGCTGCGAACAACAGAGCGGCTTATACTTGGGTGCGGCTTATTTATGGACAATGAACAAAATGTTTGCCACCACCCGGAGATGCGGCTTATAGTCCATGCGGCTTGTATTCGTGAAATTACTGTATTTCTCCCAGACAAAAGCTGCCAGGACAGACAGCTCTTGCTGACCTTGGCCTTTGGTAGTCACCTCTATTCTGCCCTGAAACACTGGGGCTCTGTGATTTCCTTCCTATGGAAAAGAATCATCCTTCTTCTTTAGGTGCCCATGCTGAAATTTGGATTCCACCTCCAAAAGTCCTATACCCAAAAATTGCTCCTACACAAAAGCTGCTATTACAGAAAGCTGAGACTGACCTTGGCCTCCTGAGGGCCAGCTCTTACCTGCCTTCCAAACACAAGGGCTGCATGCTTTACTTTCTATGAAAAAGAACTAGCCTGCAGTTTTTTTTAGAAATATGATTTGTGCTAACGAAATTTGTAATTATATTAGCAAAACTGTTGCTTCCTATCAATAGAAAAATTGTACTCAATTGTTACAAAGCAAAAAGAAAAAAAAAAAGGACAAAGCAGAATCCTCCAGATGTTCAGTAGGAGTAGGGATAGTAAGGATGTAGGTATGATAACAGCATCTAGAAATAAAACTTTCAGCCTTAAATTGCACCAAATTGGGACGATTCCAGACATCGGACACTGGAATAAGGTTTGTTATGAGAACATATATTTAATTATATAACCCAAAGCTTAGTGCGCTTGTGCTACCTGCAAGGTTACACAACAGACACTGAGGAAGACCCAGAGCCTTCATCAGAAATAAGATCCTGAAAGGATGAGAGACCCCCAACTACTGGTGGAGCACACATAACACAACATAGTGACATAGATTTTAGGAATAGAAACTAGGAGGAGTTTTCCAGAAGATTCTATATAAATATGTATTTGCAAACAATATATAAAGGAGATTTTTACCTTGACTGATTTGGTGTGGAGGGAAGGGCCCTATTCATAACCCAGGTCAGTGTAAACCAGTCGGTTTTGCTTATGCTTTATTCAAACCAAACCTCAATTATACTAAAATACTCACTGCCAAATTTTGTATATACCTAAATACAGTAAATTCACGAATACAAGCCGCACGGAGTATAAGCCGCATATCCGGTGTGTTGACAACATTGATGTCTTTGTCAATAGATAAGCCGCACCCGGAATATTAGCCGCACTTTAGTTCGCAGCGAACTTTCACAAAGTCGTCATTTAGTAACACAATCGCGGGATCGCCAGGGCTTACTGGCTTACTGCCGACCTCGGAAACATTGTTTCCAAGTGAAAAAAGACACACCCTTTATTTACAAGCCGAAAAAGACAGGAACAATAGTGTGGTCATTTTGCGAGCATTCCCAATGGATCCGCGTTGCCTTTAAACAGCCGCTCAGCCACACGGGCAGGCAGCTGAGCTCCGAGTGGAGCCACATCTCCGTGCTGGCACAGGAGTGGCCATTGTAGTCCTTGCAGCCCATGGGGGGGCGGCCGTTGTAGCCCTCGCAGCCCACGGGGGGAGCAGCCGTTGTAGCCCTCGCAGCCGGGCGGGGGGAGCAGCCGTTGTAGCCCTCGCAGCCCGCGGGGGGAGCGGCCGTTGTAGCCCTCGCAGCCCGCGGGGGGAGCGGCCGTTGTAGCCCTCTCCCTGCGAGCCGATTGCCCGCTTCATCCCTCTCCCTGCGGGGAGAGAGACTCCCCCAGCCCTCTCCCTGCGAGCCCAGCCAGCCCCGTAGCCGCACAAGACTGAAAACACTTTAAAAAGTACAGAGAAATATCACACACTTTAATCGAACTGCCGAGGTAACTCACCCCGATAACAACCCCCGCCCCTCAGTAACGCCGCCATCCACAGGCAGGCAATAAGCTGTTCTCTGGTTCATCGTCGGAACAACGGGAAACCATGGATTTCAGACTGTTTTGGCTCGGGACTGGACCAGCATGATACTAGGTAAGGGCAGATATCACATTTTTGTCCATAGATTAGCCGCACCGGAATACTGGCCGCATTTCCGGGTTTCCACCAAAATTTTAGTCTTCTTGCTGCGGCTTGTATTCGTGAAATTACTGTATATGTATTTAATATGCTTTGATTGTATTCCTTTATGTACAATTGCTGCTATTAAAAATTGCTACTAAATATAACATTGGTGCCAAATTTATTTTTGTTTGATTATTGGACAAATCGAAAAATCCATTCATAACATTGTCTTCCTTCAATTGTGTTCAAGTCTCCAGGGCTTGTGCAGCTGCTTGGAGTCAGCTTGGAGTTCTGTCAAGGAAGTGGATTTCAAAGTGCACCTCATGAATTTTGGTTTTAATCAAGGAAATATTATTTTAGTTTTTTAATTCAGACTAGAGGTGACTGAAGCATTCCTTAAGTTATCTTGATGCTGAATGTCTCCTTAGGAGGTTTGAGCACAGAGAAGGATGAGCCCCTTGCAGGCTGACCCTATTTGGATAAATTGCTCCTCATCCCCAAACTCACCATGTCTATAACTGGCCACCTAGGACTGAAATCCCAAAACATTAAAACAAAATTACAGTAGTTTCAGGAATACAAGCCGCACGGATTATAAGCCGCACTTCCGGTGCCTCGACAATGTTGCTGTCTTTGTCAATAGATAAGCCGCACCCTGAATATTAGCCGCACTTTCGTTCGTTGCGAGAATCCGTGCGCAGTTTTCACAAATTGGCCAATTAGTAACAGGATCGCGGCATAGCGGGCTTTACTGGCTCGGGGCGGGGCCAGGAAGGCTCGGCCCGCT
>NW_024879533.1:0-2124 GCF_009819885.2 Catharus ustulatus
CCTGTGTGCCTCACAAGGGAGCCCAGACACATGCTTAACTTAATAGTTTTCCCTTGGCCCCTGCACACCTTTGGAGTTATCCCAAATTCCTTTGTCCTGGTTTGAAAGCTAAGAAGGGGGCTCCTGCCTTTCTGGGCAAATACCTGACATGGAGAGTGCAAACTCCTCTCCCTCCAGGTTGTTATAATTTTGGAATCAGAGGTTCTCAGGCAAAAATATGGGGATAGTAATAACTTTAGTTCTTTGCTAATATATCTAACAAGACAAACAAAACCAACAACAGTTATGAAAATTGACAACAAAACAGAGCAGTAGAACTCAGTTCCAGTCCTTTTCGGCCGCAGACACCTGTGCTCAGTTACCGGTGGTGGGCGCAGGTGCAGCTGTGCAGGACTAGAGTGATAGCAGTGGCGGCCCAGGTATGAGAGCGATGGAGGAGGGGCTGCCCCGCTCACGGTGTCGGTCGTGGTGCTCAGCTGGGTGCCCGGAGGTAGCAGGCTGAAGCGGGAAGGCAGCAGTGTGGTGTCCGACAGCAGAGAACGTGGCTCCCGTTGTTGGGATGGCGGGGGTGCTGGATAGCAGCACGGCCCGTCTTCCTCTGACTCCAGCAGTGAGAGAGGGAGAGAGCGCCCAGCTGCCCCCACCTCCTTTATCTGCCCCCCTGGCCGGGCTGCGTTTTCCCTCTTCCCCACCCCCTCCACCCTGAGAGAGAAACTTTCAAAAAAACCAACAATAAAACAAAAGGACAGGGAGTCTCTCCCATGCCCCGGTCACTACCCATCCATGCTAGGGTATAGCCAACAAGTCTCTTAACATGACAATGGGGAAAATTCCACAGAGAGAAAAGGGAAAAAATACCGAAACAAACCAACCCCCAACATCCCTGCACAACTTAAGGGTGACCCAAACCCCCTGCACGGCTTTGGAGGAACCCAAACATGACACTCAGGGAGCAGCAAGACAGCTGAGCCATATTCCCTGTGTCCCCCCAGAGTGCCACAGGCCGAGTCTCTTGTCAGTCTCTGAGCTCATCTCTCAGGCTATGAAGGACTTCCTTGTGGTGCACAGCCCAGCCTCATTCCATTTTCCTCAAGGCAAGCACTTAGTGATTGCTTCTGTCTTTTCCTGGGCATGCCCCTGGAGGAGGTTCCAGGCCCAGATGATGCCACTGAAGGAGATGTGCCCTCAGCACAGGGATGCTCAGCATGGGCGCCCCCAGTCCCTTCGGGCCCCCGCCGTTGCTCACAGCAGCCCCTGGCTGGCTCCTGCCTGCCTGCACCATGGGCATCCATGGCCGCTCCTGGACATGGAGCTCAACCAGTGCTGCTGCTGTCGTGTGGGCTTTGCTGGTGGTACCACCCTGGAGGTAGTTTTGACAACTCAATCTCTGTATTGGAACATAACACATGGGTGCTGCCCTGGAGGACAGGGGCTGCCCAACTTCAATCGGGGCTGGGGAGAAGGGCCAGGGGGCTCGAGGGCAGAGGTTCTTGTTTCGGAGGTGTGGGTGATGTTATGTGCTCAAGATGGGGGTGTAGCCATGCCAGGGCAGATGAGGACGGATGTGAAGAACTGGAATGAGTCTAAATTCTCACTGCCTGAGCTCTTGGGCTGCTCTTCTGAATCTGCACAGGAGCACCTGTGGAGAGAGGAGTGGCTGAGGCCCCAGCTGCCGGTGGCACACAGGGACCCTCCTGCACAGCAGGGCCCAGAGTTGACAAGGCTTCCCTGCACGGCTGGAGCTGCTGGCACACCTTGACCCAGCTGGACAGCTGCCCCTTAAGGCCCCAGCGAGCAGGAGATGACTCTGGGCAGGGTCCCTGGCCAGGAGCGGGCCCCAGCGCGTGTCTGCCTTTCAAGGGCAATGTGGACCCTGCTTTCTCCTCCCCACATTGCTTTGCCTCTGCCCACCTCTCATGGACAGGATTAATAATCAGGGATTATTCTGTCAGGAAAGGGACATTTAGAAGTTGCCTCCAGCATGCACCATGATCTTCACACTGGGACCTCCCAGGACTTCCAGTCAATCCATATCTGGATCCCAGTCTCGACCGGAGCACAGATCAGAGAAGTTTTCATGGTGTGCTGCATTCCATATCTGCTTCGGGCAACTGGGCACTGCCG
>NW_024879534.1:0-1667 GCF_009819885.2 Catharus ustulatus
GGGATCTGGGGGGGTCTCTGACCCCGTGGGTAATTTGGGGGGGGTCTCTGACCCCATGGTTAATTTGGGGAGGGGTCTCAGGGGGATCTCCACCCCCTCCCCCCATGGATAATTTGGGGAGGGGTCTCTGACCCCGTGGATAATCTGGGGAGGGGTCTCTGACCCCGTGGTTAATTTGGGGAGGGGTCTCTAACCCCGCCCCCCGCAGTGGGTGACTTGGGGAGGGGTCTCTGACCCCCCCCCCCGCAGTGGTTAATTTGGGGAGGGGTCTCTAACCCCCCCCCCGCAGTGGGTGGCCGAGCTGCTGCTGGCCCAGGCCGTGCCCGTGGTGGCCCCGCTGGGGCCCGGGGAGCTCCAGGCCGCGCTCGGGGCGGTGCTGACCCGGATCCAGCGGCGGTGAGTGACCGACCCCTCCCCAAATTAAATGTGGGACCCCTCCCCAAAATACGGACCCCTCCTTAATGGGAGACCCCTCCCCAAATTAAATATGGACCCCTCCCCAAAATACGGGACCCCTCCCCAAATTAAATACAGACCCCTCCCCAAATTCAAATTAAACACGGACCCCTCCCCGAATTAAACACGGGACCCCTCCCCGAATTAAACACCGACCCCTCCCCGAATTCAACACCGACCCCTCCCCAAATTAAACACCGACCCCTCCCCAAATTCAAATTCAACACCGGACCCCTCCCCAAATTAAACACCGGACCCCTCCCCGAATTCAACACCGGACCCCTCCCCAAATTCAATACGGGACCCCTCCCCAAATTAAACACGGGACCCCTCCCTAAATTAAACACGGGACCCCTCCCCAAATTCAGTACGGGACCCCTCCCCCAATTCAACACCGGACCCCTCCCCAAATTCAACACTGGACCCCTCCCCAAATTAAACACGGGACCCCTCCCCAAATTAAACACCGACCCCTCCCCAAATTAAACACGGACCCCTCCCCGAATTCAGTACGGGACCCCTCCCCGAATTCAACACCGGACCCCTCCCCAAAATACAGACCCCTCCCTAATGGGAGACCCCTCCCCAAATTCAACACCGGACCCCTCCCCGAATTCAGTACGGGACCCCTCCCCGAATTCAACACCGGACCCCTCCCCAAATTAAACACCGACCCCTCCCCAAATTCAGTACGGGACCCCTCCCCGAATTAAACACGGGACCCCTCCCCAAATTCAACACGGGACCCCTCCCCCAATTCAATACCGGACCCCTCCCCACATTACAGGAAACCCCCAAAATATGGGAATCCCCAAAAAATCTGGGACCCCTCCCCAAAATACGGGAACTCCCCAAATGGGGGACCCCTCCCCAAAATACGGGACCCCTCCAATATCTGGGAAAGCCCCAAAAACTCTGGGACCCCTCCCCAAAATCTGAGACCCCCAAAGTCCCCGAATCCCCCCAAGGGACCCTCTCACACCTCCCCCACCCCAAAATTTGGGAATTTTGGGACCCCTCCCCAAATCTGGGACCTCCCCCCACTGTCCTGAGACCCCTCCCCAGAATTTGGGCCCATTGACCCCCCCAGGGACCCCTCCCCCAAATCTGAGATGACCCCAAAAGCCCCTCGGGAGCCTGAGACCCCCCCCTCACCTGAGCCCCCTCCTCACCTGAGACCCCCTCCTCACCTGAGACCCCTCCTCACCTGT
>NW_024879535.1:0-1506 GCF_009819885.2 Catharus ustulatus
CAGCTAGGTACGGCTGGAGCAAGACGTCCTTCCCCTGTTACAGAGTACACACAACCAGCAGCCCTTCTGTCTGTCAGAAAAACTGTCCGACTACGCCAATTAATGTCACAGTCCACACAACCTGAGCGGGGGTCGTGATGGTTCGTTTGACCGCGGGGTGCAAAGGACAACAGCAAGAGACTAAGGTTTTGTTCAGTAACAAGCAGTAAAGCAGTTTACTGGAGGTTAACAATTCAGTTCTGGGGTAATGGTGAGGAGAAGGGGGATAAGGGATAATGGGGTAGGAGAAGAGAGCGAGAGAGAGAGAGAGAGAGAGAGAGAGAGCGAGAGAGCACTAAAGACAGTAGTAACAGAGAAAGAGACAGAGGAAAGTTAGACAGAAAGAGAGACAAAGAGACAGAGAAACAGAGAGAAGGGAGAGTAGGAGGCAGGGGAAAAGGAGAAAGGAAGAGAGTGGAGGGGGAATAGCTACCAACAGATGAGACGTCCTCGGATCATCTGGCGATGTCTTCCGTCCGCTGGGGAGAGGAAAGTCTCCAAAAAGTCTCTGCTGAGGGTGATAATTTTATAGTCCATTTCGAGGCGAGGGGCCACTGGCCAAAAAGGTGGGAAGAGTTATGGACCATTGTAAGAGTGAGGCCTGTTGATTCAGCTGCAAGAGGTACGGTCCAGCCTGCACCTGCTAGGGCACAGCGCACCGTAACGATGCAGCACACAACCAAACTCAGTTCAATAGAACATCCGCCTTGGCGCAGCTTCAGCGGCTCCAGCCTGGAACGAGTGGTGGGGGTCTCAGGGTCTCAGCCACTGACGATGGTTGTGAGGCAGATCAGGCAATCTTCGGACCGACTCTTACACCATATTAAAATGACCACATCCTAACATTATTTGGATGTCAGAAACTGGATCCTAACACCCTCTCTGCTGCCTCGAGGTGGCTTCAGGAGCCTCACATACCTGACTTTGGGAGGGAAGGAGGCAGGAACCTGACAGGGCTCAAGGGCAGGGCAATCCAGCCACAGACCACTTACATCCATCAGCCACAACTCAGGGAATTTCGTGGCCCCCTCCAGGAACTCCATTGGCGCTTTCTTGTCCAGGTGGCTGGAGCGTCCCAAGATCTCAATGGCTGCAAGGACAACGCCTGTTCTCTCAGCAGGCCTGAGGTAGCTCCCAAAGGCCTGTGGCAGGAAGGAAGGGATCAGAGGCCAGTGCCAGCCAGTGCCCTGAGGGTGCTGCTTGGCTGGGCAGTGCCAGCAGCCCTGGCCAGAGGTGCCGGGCAGTGCTGGTGGCAGTGGCCACAGGAAAGCTGGCAGCAGTGGCCACAGTCCCTGTGCAGGGGAGGATGAGGATGGCCCTGGGGCAGGGAGGAAGGCTGGGCTCTCAGGCATGGAGCACAGGCCCTGCTGAGACCCAGGGCCTGCAGAACTGGGGAGCTGCTGCTGCATCTGCCTAGACACCACAGTGTCCCCTGCTCGGGGACAGCAGGCACCCTTTCCTGTACTT
>NW_024879536.1:0-1063 GCF_009819885.2 Catharus ustulatus
CTGGGGAGATGCCCTTGTGTGATGGAAATGCAGTTGCATAGCCCAGCTCTGTCCCAGCAGTGCCCATGGCCTGTCCCTGCCTGCAGTCTCTGGACATTCACACAGAATGACTGAGACCAAGCTGAGAGAGCCTTGAGGGCTTAAAACAGCCCAGGGGCTCTGAATGGTACTGTGGTAGTGAAGGAAGGGAGGTTATGGAGCAGAAGTCTTGGGGCTGCCTGGCAGTGAGGGACACCAGGATTCCCTTTTCACCGCAGCTCTGCCCAGAGGCACCAACCTTGCAGCTCCAGAGAAGTCAGGGAGGAAAGATATCAGGGCAAACATGGCAATACAGAGTTCTTTATTTTGTGTAAGCACATAGGTAATACATGTCCAGGCTTATATAGTATGTGGTTCACACTAGAAATGTGAATACTGAATTAAAGATGATACAGACAAAGATTTTTCTGTGAAGAAATTCTCAGAAATATAGTATCTGTGTGAGCAGAAAAAACACAGGACACCAAGTGGGCATTAATGAGTAATATCATAAGAGCTATACAGGAGAATGAGAGTTTATTGCTTCTGAAAAACATTAGCGATAATTTTCCTCAGGCCATCCTTGAGCTCCTGGTTCCTCAGGCTGTAGATGAGGGGGTTCAGGGCTGGAGGCACCACCGAGTACAGAACTGACAGTGCCAGATCCAGTGATGGGGAGGAGATGGAGGGAGGCTTCAGGTAGGCAAACATGACAGTGCTGAGAAACAGAGAGACCACAGCCAGGTGAGGGAGGCAGGTGGAAAAGGCTTTGTGCCGTCCCTGCTCAGAGGGGATCCTCAGAACAGCCCTGAAGATCTGCACATAAGAGAAAACAATGAACAAAAAACATCCAGAACTTAAACAGGAACTAACAGCTAGAAGCCCAAGTTCCTTGAGGTAGGAATATGAACAGGAGAGTCTGAGGATCTGTGGGATTTCACAGAAGAACCCCCCCAGGGCATTGCCCTGGCACAGGGGCAGGGAAAATGTATTGGCTGTGTTCAGTAGAGCATTGAGAAAGCCACTGGCCCAGGCAGCTGCTGCC
>NW_024879537.1:0-936 GCF_009819885.2 Catharus ustulatus
AAAAAAGGAATACTTTGTTCCTTCAGTCTCAAGCTTCTCTCTTACTGAATGTGCCTTCCTGCTCTGTTTAGATAAAGCTGAAAGAGCTCAGTGCTGCAGCATTTAACATTGACCAAAGGCTCCTTCCCAGGGCTGGATCCTGCCAGAGCAATGTAGCTTTAGAACTGGGTCTTGGCATGAACAGGCAGCAGGGAATGGTTCCCAGAGGGCAGCTGGATGCTGTGGTAACAAAACTGTTACTGATGACCTCCTGGAAGTCAAAGTTGCCACACACAAACTGGCCAGCGTTAGAGACTGCTGTTACTTCACATCCCAGAGCTGGGTGACTGACTGCGCCTTTCTCCTAGTGAAAACCAGGACACTCTTTCCCTCAGGGCAGGGAGACCCCAAATCCTTATTCAAAGCAGCAAGCAGTGTCTTAAAGACAGCAGTGTTCTTCAAAGGAAATGTCAAAGACTAGTCAGTACAGTTACATGATTATGTGAGTTTTTATGTATCAATAACCATTGAAGTGTGGTGATATTAACAGCTGCATGTTCTTTCTAGTTCTGTTCCCTCTACTGTACGGCAAGGAGTTGTCATTAGATGTCCAATTTGCATGGATTTTTACTCAGAGGTAAGGATCCTGTTGTCATCCTTTCTGCTTTCTGGGGGGAGGAGGATGTGAAAAGAAGGGGCTGTGCAAATCAGTTGGTTGATGTGGGATGCTGTGGGCAGCTGGCTGGAAGCTCAGCCCTTGCTGTGAAGCTCCACAAGTCACTTCTTGGTGGTGAATGTAGAGGCAGAAGCCTTTGCCAAGATGGCACTGGCAGATCTGTGGGTCCCTCATTCTTGTAACTGATTTCAGACGCTCTAAAGTCTGATTTGCCTGGTGCGAACTGAGCAGAAAACTCAAATGTATTCCTCCCAATACATGTTATGGTTTTCTTTCTCCAG
>NW_024879538.1:0-848 GCF_009819885.2 Catharus ustulatus
GTTATTAATTAGCATTAATTTAATGTTATTTTAAGGTATAAGGTGTGGGAAGATAAGTTGAAAGGACAGTGCAGGAGGCAATCTTTCCAAATTAATTACAGCTGTATTGATTATCAAGGAGTGGAAGCAGCCTTTCCTGCCCAATGAGGTTGGGTGTTATAAAAGTGTGGGCTAGCAGGCTATCAGTTACAGTCTGCCTGAGCCTCCTCTTCTAAAGAACCTCAGCACCCTCAGCCACTCCTCCCAAGACTTGTGTCCCAGACCCCACACCAGCCTCGTTGCCCTTTTCTGGAAATGCTCCAGCCCCTCCATGTCCTTCCTAAATTAGGAGCTCAGAACTGGACACAGCACTCAATGTGCAGCCTCACCAGTGCTAAATACAGAGGAAGAATCACTGTCCTGGCCCTGCTGGCCGCACTATTCCTGATCCAGGCCAGGAGCCATTGGACTTCTTGGCCACCTGGGCACATTGCTGGCTCATGTCCAACCTGCTGTCCATCAGTGCCCCCAGGTCCCTTTCTGCCTGACCGTTGCAGAGCTACTCTGTCTGCATTCTGTAGCACTGCAGGGGTTGTTGTGGCCAAAGTGCAGGGGCCCAGCACCTGGTCTTGTTAAACCTCACCTTGTTGGGTTTGGGGCCTGGATCCAGCCTGTCCCAGTCCCTCTGTAGGCTCTTCAACCCTGCAGCAGATCAACACTCCCAGCCAATTTCGGGTCACAATGGATCTGTGACGTTTTAGAGCATTGCAATGGTTTCCATGAGGCTTCCCAGTGTCACAATGTCCCTTTAGTTCCATGGGATGTCATGGTGCACAAATTCTCTTGGATCCTTGGCCCCACAGTGTCAA